>NC_058057.1:25381081-25674441 GCF_020085105.1 Siniperca chuatsi
TACTGAAACTAGAAGTACTCAGTCAAAGCCAACTAGACTTCACTTCAGTTCACTTCACTTTATTGTCCCTTCATGGGAAACTGGCCTTGAAGACATGCATTACATAAATACATACATATAAACATGACCCAAAACAAAAACAAACTAATCTAGAAGAAGAACCAGAGGCAGGAAAGAAACAAATTAACAACCTTGCAAATTTAGAAACATAGTAGCCAGAGGTACAAAATAATTGTATGTAGTTTTAATTTTTTTATTTTAGGCTGCTCATCTCAAGGGCAAAAAACAGAAACTTTTCCTTTAAAGTTTTTTCCTGACCATAATGCACTTGGCTCTGCGTAGTAACTGTTAGTTACATTATAATAATATTAATAAACTTTATTTATGTAGCACCTTTCCAAAACAAGGATTTAAGGTTAGGTTAGCATTATTTCAAGATTGTCTTAATACAATACTCACTTGCTCATATAAACATTGAAGCGTTGTGTAAATCAGGTTAAGGTATGAGTGAGTCTTACGTGATGAGCTCCTTCTTGCTCTCCTTGCAGGGCGGGTACTTGTGGTGTTTGGGGCTGGGCATGGAGACCTCGGCCGGGTAGCGCTGCTCGTCCAGCAGCTCCTGGAAGGGATCCAGCTCGTCGCTCTGGTGTAGGGACGAGAAATAGGCCGACTACAACATGTCACTACGGGCTCCATGTTAACATGTTTACACAAAGCACAATTCTGCTACATTATGTTTACATTTGAGACACAAACGATAACTCGGGTTTGTCCACCTGTACAAAGAATATTCATCTTCTCAAGCTATTTACTTTTTCTAGCTATTTTTCTCACTTTCTTGAACACTTGTTTTGGAGACTTAATGACATTTAACTGTAAGACAAATATTTTACACAGTTTTTTTTTTAAAGAAAATTTTATCATCTGTGGGACAGATGATAATTAATTTTCTCTTAACCCCTAACAGGACAGGTATGTTTCAAAATAGTCAAACATTGCAGTATATTTGCTCTTTCTCTCTATGTTTGACCACTTCTTGAACTCCCTGTTTTTATTGCATTTTCTTTCCCCCCCTCCTGTTTTACAGATGAAAAAACATTTTTAAGGAACTAGAAAGATTATCCTTTTTTTTTCACCTGTTCGTAAGTCATAAACGCAGGGGAGAAAACAATTTAGATCGGACTTAGAAATGGATCACCAGAATTTTTTTTTCTCACTTGCCTCAGGGCTTCCGTAATTTTCTGTGTATTAAATTATTTGTTTTATTTCTCTATGATGTGCTTGTGTGGTATTGTATTTTGTGAAGCACCTTGTTGTTTCATTGTGGCCTTGCTTTTATTGTGCCATTTAGAGTGATTTTTGTTGCTTTTCATGTCAGAATGACATCCTATATGACATCATTACTAACATTCATATTCAATAAGTTTATTATTCCTTTGCCTGCTTAAAAACCATTTCAATAACACTGTTTTAATTTTAAAATTATATTATTTTTTATGGAGACTTTGTAAAATGTGAAAAATAGGCTTTTGGCTAACTCAAGCACATTTACAGTAATGTTTATTGTGAAATCCCTGTCAAATAAACCAATAAGTAAGTATATCAATAATATATTTATTCTTATCTTTTTAACGACAAGGAATAAATCAACTTCAAGGTTCATCTGTGTTTCATGATCAGGAAACAGTTTGTTTTGATAACAAAATAATTAAGTTATGATCTCAGTTACAGCTGAAAGGACTAGTCGATCGACAGAAAAATAATCGACAACTATTTTGATAATCAATTAGTATTAGTTTATGTCCTTTTTCAACCAAAAATACAAAATATTTCCAGTTTCCAGCTTCTCTGTTATGAGGATTTGCTGCTTTTCTTTAATTCATGTGATAATAAACTGAATATCTTTAGGTTTTTGACTGTTGGTCGGACTAAACAAGACATTTGACAATCTCACCATTATACAGTGATTGGCTGAATTTAATGATGTTATATATCTTAAGTCTAATGTTAAATGTGTGACAAAGTACAGGCCACAAGGAGCATTTTTAATTTGTGCAGAGTAAATGAACAGTGTCACACACAGCTAATATACCTTACATTTTTTAGAAAAGGACAGATTTTTTTCTTTTTAATCAGTTATTAATATGTGCTTTCTCTTAGGGGGTGTGACAAATACTGTAACAACCAAATTATATCATCTTAACAGTACTTAATTTAAAAAAAAAAAGTGTTTGTAGTGTGGTTGATGACAAGACACACTGAAATCTCATTGTTGGCAGCTGAACAGGATATCCAGATAAATATTTGTCCAACCCTCAGTTTACTCATCTGTGTGCTACATTTATCATTTCCAATTTTATTTCCAATATTTTGTTCTCCCACGTAGCATCTGTCAAATCAGCTGGAGGTGAGAATACACCTATTTTGTCCTGCTTCCAGCGTGCCCATACTGTATTATTTGATTATTTCGCTTCAGTGAAATATATCAGCACCAGTTAATCAGAATCAGAATCAGAATCAGAAATACATTATTGATCCCCGAGGGGAAACTCTTTCAACCAGTTCACACTCCTTCTGCACCAGTTGGACTCAGTGAACAAGAGCTTTTGTGGCTGTGTGACTGCTGCAGTCTGCTCTGCAGTCCACACATCAACACCTCCTCAGTCAGGAGCAGAAATCGTTCAGGACTGTCTGGAGAAAATCCCATCAGCCGGCGAGCTCCAGGCTCCGGCCTCCTCTGCAATGTCGTGGTTCATTAACAAACGCAATTACTCTCCTGATTAAAACCTTTCACTTCAGCGCTCTAAATCCAACGAGGCAAATGTAGCAATTTGCTGCATGGATTGCTCTGTGTGATATCAGATCTGTGAGGATTTAAAGCGTGCAGATGATCTATCATGTTTTACTTATGTATTAGCGGTGTAATTCAGCATTTTAATGCACCGTGCTCAAGCTCCTGAAGCGTTCATTCAGAGACCTGCTGAGTCTGAGCTGACGCAGTGCCGCTTTTGACCACATGAGAGCGCACTGAGTATGCAGGAGAGATGGCTGCAGCCATCTATCAACCAAGGTTATTTATCAAACTGCTAGAAGTGAAATTTTAAACTCAAGTGAAAAAAAAAGTAAAAAAAACCTTTACCTTTTACAAACCTAGGAATAAAAGCTATTTATCCAATTTCTTTTGACTTAAAAATGCTCTCAAGTTTAAGAAAGCCCCAGAGGTCTCTTAAAATGGTTAAAAGTAGCCTGTTAGGGTCCAAAATGTTTTGGAGTGATTGTGCAAAATGTTGTTATTTGAAAATATATGTATAATTCAGAGTAAGGTAGTTTTAGTCTACTATTACCACTATTAGCAGAACAAAACTACAGCTGGCAGTGATATAGTTTGCGATCACTTTTCATGCATCTTCATTGTCTGCACTTGTCGAGTAAAATATAAGAATTAACAATGGGGCAGATGTAAAGTAAACTGTCTGAATTCTGTGTAAATGAATGTACTATATGCCCTCAGAAATCCCCACACTGGAATGAAAAAGGTATTGTCCATGGCACGTACACTACCTCGTGCTTACAATCCTACAGTGCAATGCGTCACATTTCATAGACGTGAAAATTGCCATTGGGTGACTCTACAGCTGCCAGTGATGACGCAAATGATGATGATTGATTGAAGTGTCTGAAATCTCAATTTACTGCTCACTGTAGAGTAAAGGACTGAGTGCCTATTATATAGGGAGTAGCAAATGAGTGAATGAGGGAGTGATTTCGGACACAGCTCTCTGATTGACTATTCCTGCTTTGAGCAGACGTGTGATCACTTTGCTTTAAGTAATAAGAGAATGAAAATGTGTCTTATTACTTTTTTACTCCCAAGTTGTTCTTTTTAAAGCATTCTTAAGTGTAATTGTCAGAAGTTTGATAAATACAGGTCCTGATCTGATTAGGATTAGCTTAATGCTGCCTGATTGTCACTTTTGGACATTTAAACTCCCTCTCTGCACTGGCTGTGACACATTTTCTTCTTTTATATCAAAGTTTTTAAAACTCAATCAACATCTTTTATTTCCTTGAGAATAAAGTAAGCTCCTCTTTTACAGCTCCTAAATTTGTCTCTGGCTTTTCCTTATTATTTGGCTGTTTGCGGTGCTGAACTATTTCTGTTTAGTGGCTCCAGGGTGAGGAATAGCAGCAAAAACTGAGCGGTGATGTACAACTTTGGCAAGCACCGTTGTTCTATGCAGTTTTCATGCCTAGTTAGTGAAGGTGTACATACACACATAATGGACCTTTCCAAACTCACAAAATTCCCTCTAATGTATGTAAAGTGATGCAAAAATTATGCGTACTAGCAACCAGTAGTACGCCCTCGCGAAAAAAGTCCAAAACTTCTCTATGGTGCTTTTCTGCTATGCATCAGGGGACAAGCATCCCTTTAAACATCTTATAAACCATAATCATCTGTTAATCTATGTACGCACCCTTTAATATAAACTCTGGGTTCCTTAAATCTCTCAATTTCATGCTTCAAATTATCCTTACTTGGCATGATTAGGGGACCGACTGCCTCAATATTAAATTAGGTGGTTAAAGCCTTTAATCATAACTGTAAGGGCAGAGTGTGGAGCACGAGCAACATTTAGAGTTGCAATTCGGTCTAATAATGTTTCATTTTTTATGATGTTTTCATGTCACTTATTCAACACATATGTTACATTAATTTTCAAATGAAAAGTTTAAGGTGGCTTTAAGGTTTAGAGTTAAGTGATTCTATTCTCTCTGCCTCCACATCACTGAGCTTTTGAACAGTTTGAACTGAACCTATGGTCTATAAATTACCCCAAGAATCCATTAATGTGTGTCAGTGTAAATAAGTCCATTCATCTTCAAAATGCTGAGGTACTTTGGATATAAACTCACTGACAAGTCTGCAGGACCTCTTTTCAATATGATGCCTGTAAACTTTGAAATGTAAACTGTATGATGATGATGATATCAATTTTGTATCCGACTGCAACTTATGATTATTTTCATTCTGGATTGATCTGCTGATTATTTTCTCCATTAATCAATTGATTGCTTGGTTTGTAAAAATTCTGAAAATAGTGAGAAATGCCGTCACAATGACCCAGAGCCCAAAGTGACGCCTTCACGATGACCAACAGTCCAAACCTCAACATTCAAATTATTAAAATTATTAAAAGGAAAAGCAGCAAATCTTCACATTTAAGAAGCTGGAACCATGAAATATTTTTACATGAAAAATGACAAACGATAATCAGTTAATTTTCTGTCAATCGACTAATCGATTAATCGACTAATCGTTTCAGCTGTACTGATATAAAGTGTTGTGTTTTAATTTATAACAAAACATGTTTTATAAACTCTTCGGATGTTTTGTGTGTAGCAATCTTAATTTGTAAAGTAACTAAAGCTGTCAGATAAATGTAGTGCAGTAAAAAGTACAATATTTCCCTCTGAGATGTAGTGGAGTAGAAGTAGAAAGTGGCATAAAAGAAAAGACTCATGTAAAGTACAAGTACCACAAATTTGTACTGAAGTACAGTACTTGCGTAAATGTACTTAGTTACCTTCCACCACTGAAAACATACATTGTACAGTTGGTACATTTCAAATGAATTAATACCAATTCATTTTTAGCATAACCTTGTCTTTCAGTCAGTGCACAGCAGGTCAGCTGAACATACAAAAATGTGAAACATTTTAACACATACGATGAACAAAATTTCCAATAATTAACGGATATTGAATGAATATTAATTGGGTTTAAATGGATCAGTTCTTTCGAGGAAATTCCTCTGGCAATCAGCAACTGCTTTTAACACAACTAACTAAACAAATAAAATTAACAGTCTATATAATAAGCAACAAAATACATGGTTCTTTCCAGGAAACTTTCAAGAAACAATTAGGAAATTATTAGGAAATAAATGACCCGTAAAATAAAGTGTTACTACTTAATCTAACTTCTGCAAACTGTGAAACTCCAAACTGCAAATTAAAGTATGTTAACTTTACAACTCAAAGGTGTGAATTAAGTTACAAACTTTATATAAACTATAAAATATACATTTTTTTGACAACCCTACTTCCCCCTAACGTCTGTGGTGTTTCTGTTCACTGTAAACTGTGTAAATATTCTAAACTCTTTTAGGTCTGTTGTGTCTGTTTAATGTAAACTCTGCAAGGTGGAGTAGACCTTCCCGTTACCTCTTTGTGGTCCTGCTCGTCTCCCAGCCGTTTGATCTTGGTGTAGTCGACAGGCAGGTCCCAGCAGTCGGCTTCGCTCAGCTGGTAGCAGCGGCTGCTGAGCAGAGCCTGCCGCTGGGGCGACATCGGCTGCAGGGGGGTTAACACCGTCCCGCTGCCCTCCGGACCGCCGGGCTGACCGGCCACATCCACCGCACCGCTGTCGTCCAGGTCACCAACTGGACTCTGATGGAGACAGAGGCAGGGAAAGATCTGATGATCACTGGTGTAGCGGTAAACAAATAAAAGTGGTTGGTGTCAATTCTTCAGCGATTTAGCATTGCACTTTCATATGGTTGGGGGACTCACAAGTCACAGATTAAATATAAAATGGTCAAAATCAAAGCAGCAGAGACTGAGATATCCTGACGTTTAGTCCCTAGTATGAGTCAAGCTCCAAAAACACTGGGCCCCACATTTCCCATAATCATTAGACCCTCCCTGTAAATGCCCACGTCTTTCACACTCCATGTCCCAACTTCGTAACACAGGTTTACTGTTAAAAATCTGATATCTCAAGCCATCCAAGAATACCCTCATTACATCATCAGGGTTATTTTCTTAGACTTCTTAGACTACAGGTCTCCTGCGGTCAGTTTACTCGTCTCTGCTCTCCCTGATCTTCATGTGTAAAATCGGTGGAGCGCCCCCTTAGGGGATCCTTATGAAAAATGTTTGTTCATGTTATGTGTTAATGTTATAAAACAAACATTGGTTGAAACATTATCACCAGAGTTTTTAAACTCTCAAATATCAATATCAGCATCTGCCTGAAAGTTTCAGTATCGGTCACGCTGTTTGATTTGATCTTTATCTATCTGGGTTATGAAAAGGTGTTCATATTGCAAGTTTTGGTTGAACAGCTCCCAGATTCAGATTAACTGCCAGCTAGAAAGCACCCTTAAAGGATAATGTTCATTTTATTACAACTTGGGTGTTATTTTTGTAGTTTTGTCCATCATTTCTATCAGTAATAATAACATTGTACTCACCAAGTTGACTGCTGAGATCTGGAAACATGGGGAAAAAAACAGTAACCATATTATCTAAAGTACTTTATTTAGAGGTAAAACAGCAAGTGAGCGCACCTGAAATGTTGGTAATAATCCCTCATTGCAAAGGAAAAACTATGTTAAGTACAGTAAAGTTGAACTAAGAAGTGAATCTGTAAACTTTCATAGATGTTTAAAACAGACAGTTTGGGTAAAAAATGTACCATTCGCCTTTGTTTTCTCTTCCAAATAAGTTTGGCTAAACTGGATGTTTTTTTACAAACTGTCCTCTGACTACTCGTGTTTCTTGACCCGTCTGACTTCTGTTTAGTGATTTCACCATGTTCCGAGATCTCAACGATAATCTCGGTGGGTATAATGTTATTATTGCTGATAGAAAAGCAGCTCAAAACATCAAAATTAAGACTTTAAGTTGTAATAAACCAGAATTATCCTATAAAAACTCACTGTGATGAACATGAGTGAAACTTTTTCCCATGTAATTTTCAATACTTTATTTGATATCTTATATAAAGCATATCCTATATATATCAAAATAACATTCTGATAATTATTGTAATGTTTATTTTTTCCACTCCTGCCACTGTGTGTGGTGTGAATGTGATTTAGGAAGGCAGACGTGCTGTGTTTGTGCACACCGCCTCAGACTACCTGTGTCAGCAGGTCCTGGGGTTTCCCTCCCAGAGCGTGCGGGAGCTCCCTGCACCTTGTCGACAGGTTCAGGATGGCCGTGGCCGCCATGTGGGCCGCCTCCATATCGTGGGTGTAGTCGAAGCTGCTCTTACTGCAGGTGCTGCTGGCACTGCTTCCTCCTCCTCCTCCTCCTCCTCCTCCACCTCCTCCACCACCTCCACCACCTCCTCCTCCTCCTCCTCCACAGCTCAGGCTGCTGCTGCTGCTGGGAGCGTAACTGCTGGTCGTGCTGCTGGCCGGGCTCGACGTCTTACAGTAGCGCTTAGCTGTGGGGATGCACACACGTATGGTTGATTTGTTAGATTGATGCTGGCATTCGGCCAAACTGTGCAGCAGATGAATTGTTACAAACAGAAGATTTGTTGCATTTAAAATATGCAAAAGAGATGTAAACTGAATAGCTGGTGCTATTCTGTATTAAGACCAAAACCAACAATGAATGGATTTACTAACAAGTATTGTGTGTGTATCAAAGCCTGATATAGCCTTCTTCCTCTGAGCCATAGAGCTCCATTGTCGTCCAAAAACTATTAGAAACACATCAGTGAGCCACACTGTTGCACTGGTTGACATGTTCCTTCATCACTATGAACACACACACACTGTAGTATATTTTGACTCTATCCCACATACACCGTCTTGCACATACTGCAAATACTCAGTAAAGCACAAAATGTGGATTAATCCGCCGCTGAAAATAGTTCCCCAACAAATGCACTACTTCCTTCTGTTTAAGTAATATTTGCTAAAAACTACAATCACCAGTTGTTTTAGTAAATTCTGGACTATATATTGAAACTACATATTTGAAGATGTATGTCTTCAGTAGGAACTAATGGACTTGGAACTAAGAGCCACAGGCAGGGTAGGGAAGTCAGTAAGTATTGGGAGATGGACTAACACATGTTTGGTCTTTTCATGGGATCTGTTGACAACAACAAGAAAAATATGGAATATCATCAGACAAGGAGACACAGAAAAATAAGACAGACAGAGGGGAAAAGAGAGGCAGCAGTAGGGACAAAGAAAAAGGGAGAAAGACATAGCGATTTTATGCTAGTGTGATGGTGAATCAGTGCTCAGCAGGCTGGAGTGGTGCTGATGGAGGGAAGAATGTTAGAAAGGAGGGAGAGAGTCGTGACGGAGAGGAGCGCAGACACCTCGTCTAAAATCCTCCCTCTTGCCTGCGTCTCACTAATGGCTCCCAGCCAAAGAAACAGGGCTCGCCTCCATTATCTCTCTCCTATTCCACAATCCATCCATCTGCACCTCCTCCCTCCCTCCCTCCTTCCATCCCTCCATCCACTGCTCAGAGGAGGCAGACTCTTAGCTTGGCATTTCCATAACTCTGCTCTGCTTTCACTCTAGCCATGTGGAGAGGCAGAAAACACCGGCGCTTTCAGTGCTATAACAAAGGGAACACACTGAGTACTGAGCATGTGTGAGTGTGTGTGTGTGTGTTTGTGTGTGTGTGTGTGTATGTGTGTTGTCAAGCTTTTATCATCAAGTACAAAATGTTCTCCCTAGAATAGGAAAATGAATAGAAATCCTGAATAGTGGGATCATTTTGCAGGTTTTATTCCCTTGAAAAAGACAAAGGACTGGCAGTAAAAGACAGTAAGAAAAATTTGGAATGGAAACATCATGAATTCAAATAAATATTTTTTTTTTCATAATTACCAGAGGTGGAGAATTTGGCATATCAATAAACAGAAAATGGGATTAAGACTGAATGTAACAGATTTTTCAGATAAATAATGACATTGTGGCATCTGCTTCTTCTTGTTATTTCTTGTTATTCTTCTTCCAACTTGTTTAAAATTCCAGTATTGTACTGTAGATGCAGCATCTGTGTATTGCTGCCACCCACTGTGACATATTTCTTTTCAATGTGTGTAAACGAGAACGCCACACCTCCTTTAAACAAATGAGACAAATAAATGACATAAATAAAAGATAAATGATAGTCACATAATCTTACTGTGAGACTGATGATTTAGAATTCAGATCAGCTTGTTGATGTGCGTTTATTTTTCTTACCATCGTATCCCTTTGGGGAGGTGTCTCGCCCGTGGTGGGACTTGGTTGTCGGACCTCTCTTTCCGTATCCACCATGCTGGCCGTCGTAGCCGGTGTAGTCGTAGCTGGTCTTAGAGTATTTTTCCAGCTCCTTGGCCAGGTTAGACCGTGGTGTGCTGGTGGGAACGTTGTTTTTGTAGCCATACTGAGGAATCTCCAGCTGCTTGACGAAACACATCGGCCTGAAAGGCAACCGGAGGCAGAAGAGGCTGGGTTTGTATGCAGGGATTTCATTGCACCATTCAGCATCTCTGATTTAAGTAATAAGTGTAAATATAATCGACATTTCTCAAAGCCAAGATGACATTGAACAAGACAAAGTAAACACTGTGTTCATAGTGTATGCTGGAATTTTGACAGCGCCTTTCAGAATCCCTTATTAACAATTAGAGGTTTACCTGCATGACTAAACACACACAGGGGGATGTGTATACTGCTCATTTCACTACACCATTTGGCATCCTTGATATAAGAGACAAAACAATGAAGTCTGAAGACATTTCAAAATGCAGCTGCAGTAACTGCAGCATTATGATTCCCTAGTTAATTAAAGTTTGTATGATCTGCAGTTTCCCAACAACACAAGTGTGGAGATTTTACTGCACCATTCAGCATCCCTGATTTAAATAACATAAATATAATTTACAGCTGTTACCCATGCATACTGGCTTCCCTAAAAACCCAAAAAAGACCGGATGTATGTGCTGGTGGTTCATTGCACTGATTTGCCAGAGCCTTCTTGTCTTAAAGAACTTTTTGAGAGGCAAGACTGGACTGCTTCTACAGTTTTACTGCACTATTGAGCTTCCCCAGCTCATTAAGGATTCATATGTTCTGTAGCTGCAAGTGTGGGGATTTCACTGCACCATTCAGCATCCCAGCATCCCTGATTTAGGAAAAATGTGTAAATGTAATCTACAGCTGTTTCCCATTCAGCATCCCTCATTAATATATGACAATTAGAGGTTGCACAGCATGACAAAACATATCATTATCACTAAACACATTATTTTAATGTTGGTCTGACTATGTAATTCAATGTGGGAGGTACCTGAGGACACGGTCTGACGTCTGATTGGTCTTACTGCCGCTGTCAGTCGAGTGGCTCTTCTCGTGGACCTTCGCCATCTTCTCTGCGGCAGCGATGGGACAGCCGGACAGACTGGAGGAGGAGGGAGGGGAGACAGCACACGGCCTGGTTACATACTGTACTGTGCACACACACACACAAACACACACACACACACACACACACAGCATCTGGCTCTGAATGAAGAGTGGTTCAGCTGTCAGTAACAGCAGCCCAGAATGAATTATGGATTTTAAATGGCCTACTTTATGATGACTGCATCACTGGTTTAGTGACTGATGGTTTGTGACGGATGTACTGACTAACTGACTGGTTTACAAAGTCAAGGTTTGACCGGTTTACTGACTGACTGACTGGTTTGCAGCTGTTAGAGCTGTTGGTTTAGCTACTGAAACTCATTTTGTCCACCAGACAGACTGATAGTTTCAAGACAGTTTGTCCTTTCAGCTCCACGGCTCCCGCCAGCTGCTGGCATTCAGTCAGCATCTAAATAAAGCTGGTGTTGATTGGACGGACAGTTGTTTACGTAGAGTTTATGAGTCGCTGACATGGTATTTCTGGTGTGATTCCGGAGGTAAAGGAGAAGCCGATTGGCTGAAACACCGTTTGTATTCAAAACTAAAACTTCCTGCCTCTCCCTCTGTGTGTCAATCCGGGCAATTCCTAATCACTTGGTACACAGAAGGAATGAAATATTGTTATTGCCAACACACATACAGTACACACACATTTTAAAGGATAACAGGAGTGTGTGAGAAGTGTGTGACAGATCAGCACGGCGGCTGCTGCTGCTGCTATGAAGGCGTTTCCATGGCGACTGCAAGACATGAAAGCTGCGTGAGCTGGTAGCTAACAGTAGCTAAGCTAGCTAGCTAGCGCTTTGTTTCCTCTCCCAGCGGAGCTGTGCTACATAACACACCCTGCAGCCACGTCTGAGCGAGTGTGTGTGTATATGTGTGTGTGTGTGTGGCTTCTCTGTCTGCTAGCGCATGTGTGCTGCTGCCTGTGAGCTAATTTATAAGTGTCTTACTGTGAGCATGTATGTGTGTGTGCATGTGTGTGTGTGGGTATGCGAATGTGTGTTCCAGTGTGTGCATAAAACAGTGTGTATGTATGTGATCTGAGGCTCTACGTATGTGTGAGAAAATGAGTGTGAATCCTAATCACATTACATAATTCAAAAATATGCATGTGTGTGTGTGTGTGTGTGTGTACTTGCTGCCTGCATGCAATGCTTTGCTCTGCCTGTTAAACAGCTGAACTGCTGATGTGACGCAGACACACCTTCAGCTCAGACATGGCAAAATTCAGATTTAAGCCCCTTTCCCACATACATCTAAACCTGGGAATGTGCCAGCATTTTTGCATGATGGCAGTGGAAACAGAGATCATTTTCTACAAAAGAAAATGTGACAATTTTTCGTATCAGGGTCGAGCTAATCCTCTGTAAATCTTTGGCCAACAGCTCTTTTTGGGAAAAAAACTGCAACAAACATCTCATATATGAGGGTTCTACGTAAAACGAGAGACGATCACAAGAGCCTTCTTGTGAGCGGCAACTGGAAGAACAAAGTCACTATTCAGAAATGTCAACTTTTACTATCCATTGAAATCAACAAAGACTTGACTCACATGTGACTTGACATCTTAAGATGTGACTCAAGACAATGCTCATGTTTTGGCCTGGTCAAATCTTGGTCTCAGTTGCATAAAAAAACACTACTAACAGCTTTGAAAGAAAAATGTCTAAATGCTGTGTCATGTAATGGTCAGCATTCAGGGCCTGAAAGACTTGCAACTGACTTTTTAACAACAATTTTCTCATGAAGACTTGTGACTGACTTTGACTTGCCCTTAAGGACTTCAGACTTGCTGAGGAATGCAGTTGCTGAATTATGTTTAGTTTAGTTTTCGCAATGTTAAGGAATTCTTTGATGTGACAAGTCACACCAAGCCAGTCCGCAAAATAAACCTGGGTCTACTTATTGCAAATTTGGGGAAGCAAATGTGACGTTCTGCCACTGGAGATGTGGCTACCACGAGGAAAACGGATAGGCAGCACCAAAAAGACAGCGATCGGCTTGATCTTAAACTTCTAACAAATAACAAACTTACAGTATTTGTACTGTAAATCTGCCACATTCACCTGACGGCGGTGTTATTCAGCGACCCGTCTGAAGGACGCTCACTCACCTGCGATGCGAGTTCCTGTTGCTATTGACATGACCCCGTCCAGAGCAGCCAGGAGTGGGGCACTTTAAAACATTTTCATACATGGCAAGGACTTTGACAGACAGGAAAAGGTGAGAAAGACAGCGAGGGTTAGGAGCAGACAGGAGAGTTACCAAGTGTTCAGCTACAGCGGTTAGGCATGCACAGATTACAGCTGCACGAATGGCACGATAGATTATAGTTGCACGACTGACATGACAATGGGCCACTAAATTTCAAAAAATGAAAATGAACACTGCAACAAAGATTCAGTGTTATGACAAACTTCAGCGTGAAAGGATTATGTGTCAATAGCAGGAAGTAAACACATTTTCACATGTTTGTCCCGTAAAACAACGGTTCAGGGAAAACTGTACATTTTCATTTTAACCTATCACCTCAACAGTTTCAGGTTCGCTTCAGGTTTTGGTTCAACATAATCAAAGAAAACGTCTTTCCCAGTAGAAAAGTTTTTGTCACAAGTTGCAAAAAAATGATTTAAGTTCAAGGTAAATGTCTTGCCATCACAAACTACTCTCTGTTTCTAGTCATGTCTGCTCCATGTAATCCTTTCCTGCTGGGGAAACACAAGTCTCATTTGCATTGTGATTACATTTTATGAAATTTCATGAGACAAGAACATAATGGATGCAAAAGTTTGTCATGCACTGTTAAAATCAACTAATGACTCTGCAGATGGTAAAGGAACAACGTGTGGGGTGATGACTGTACGGTGGTTTATGATTTTGCATCAGAAGAACTAAATATTGTGTTACAACAAAAGTTACCGTATATCCAAATCAATTCTGTTTATGTGTTATGTATCCATCTACAGTGTAATGTGCATATACGGACATGTTGAGCAGTCATTTTTCTTGCATGTCTCTACACCAACAGTATAACTTTATACTGTGTATTACAGGTATATTTCTATTTTCCATATTATATTCTGGTATTGCATACTGCATAATATTAAGTGTTTTATGTCATATATGCACTAAAAACATGCCATAATGCATAATTTATCAAAATATTTTTCATCCATATATTCTATTTAAAATCACTCCCTCTTTAATGAAAACACTGGAAAAGTTAGGACTGGATGTGTCTTGGAAAACTGTGAAACGTCATATAACTTTTGGAAAATGCGTGCTTTATTACCATAAACTTGATTGTGGTAATAATACTAAATTTCTAAGTTATCTATTCTTAGAAATAGAAGTTATGAGAGTCACTTGAAATAAATTAGACAAATTGAGTCTTGTGTCTTGCAGAGTGGTAACTGCAAAAAGAAAACATAATTTGGATATTTTCGGTTATATATATCGACACAACTGCTATCTGTAGTATTCTTAATTTGTATTAAATTCTGTTCTTCTTTATATTGTTACATTTTACAGGTGTGACGCCCTGATTGCCCCCACCTTAAGTTCTATCTAATCTAATGTACCACATTATTATGTACCATATTATCTGTGAGTTTAGTGTGCGTGATTAAAGCAGGTTCGGATGTTCGGAGATGTTCTCGTGCAGGTCGTTTTGTGAGTTTTTGCAGCCAGCAGGTGGATCAAACCGATTGTTCATGCTGTTCACGTTACATCAGCAGCACAGATACCAAAACCAGACATCAAGCAGGTGTGATGAGGAGGAAGAAAAGAAAGAAAAGGAGGACACAAAGACTAAAGCAAAAAAAAACTTTTCTATTGTGCCACGGTAAACATAAGACGACCAACTTTGAAGAGCGTTTTTGTACTATGAAGGCTGTAGAAACAACTAAATGTTCACACTTTTTTTATGTTCTCCTCAGATACTAAAGAAAATCTGTTTTCAAAGTTCACTAGTCTTTGAAACTCAAACCCTTGATAATGTTTTGCAGCGATCAGGGTTTACCTTGCAGTTTGCTCCTCTAATGATCAAAAATATGTCAAAACCACCGGTAGTCTGAATATATTTTGGCACACGCTTAAATTCTGATTTAAAATATTGCAAATTATTTATTTATAAATGAGCAATAAGTCCTCAGCTCCACGTGCAGCATTTACCAAGTCAAACCCAGCATATCTATAAAACACTTCCAACATAACAAAACACAAATGTAGAGTCATGCAGGACGGATGCATGATGGTGGACAGCTAACATGCCCAACATTGTCCAACGTTCACTGCTACACAATCCATCTAACAAGTCATTTGAAGTCAGTATTAATTCTTTAAATCCTATTCTTCTTAAATCAAGAGAAAAAATATCTGCAAGGTGAGATTATCCCAAATGTGTCCACTGAAAAATTTAGTTTAGTTTAATTTAGTGAGTTTTCTGAAATCAGGTGACATTATCCTGGTCTGACAAGTAAATAAACTTAAGTTAAAGTAAGTAAGTTATGTTAAATTAAGTGGGTGAAATCTTGTTGACTTAAATTTAGAGCAGCCACAATACTGCGTGTACAGGAATTTACTTTATCTTTGGACATTAAAGGACAACACTGGTGTACACGTTGCCAGTCACTTCTACATACTGTTAGATAATAACTTGTGGGCAAAATAAAAGAAGATTATGGTTTTAGATCTACATACATTTCTCAGAGGCGAAAATAATCTGACTAATCTGGTTAAATTAAATCTCAGGGGTTGGAGCTAAAGAACCGCAATTTCGCTGGATGAGTAACATCGCTTACTGGGATGTCTGATTGGGAAGAATGGAAAAACCTCAAGTTTTTCCGTCTTGGGAGCATTTTTCTATTCTAAGATCCCTTTGCTAGCCTTGTAGTCACACTAGATAAATATCTTAAATTAGCTACCTTTATTGTGTTATTTACTTATTGTAGCAGTTTGTTATCAAGAGAAACCAGATACAAACAAACTGTGTTTAACTCATTTTAATTAGCAGAATCAAATGAATTAGAGTTAATATTGGATTTTATTTTGATGTCTTTTTATTTTGATGTCGTTTTATTTTAACGTCTTGCTTTTGCAGACGTTTTACCACTGGTTATATATGAATATCGTAGCTAGAAATACTAAATATCTCCAACTCAAAATTATAACTAGGAAAATGACTTTTCCCTCTCAGCTACTTGTAATTACACCTGAACGATATGACGTGAATGCGGCATTAGACCCAATGAGACCCATTAAGCCAAAAGATGAAAGAGAAAGCAACTACCACCATACAGAAAACTAGCCATTGCATGTTGTCTAACTTAGATACTGAGTCTAGCTAACCCCTCAAGTTCAATGTAGTTTTAGCCCAAAGCTTGATATTAACGTTAGCTAACATACATTATTTATACATTGCTAATTGTATTTATTACGCCAGAGTTTCTTCTTTGAAATTTAATTTAGGTATTTAGACAACTTTGCCAATTAGCTTAGACAGAAAATGTGGGGGTCTGAGCTCTCCCAGCTGAAGTTTAACTCAACCAATAAGATGTGTTTGCCTCCAAAGCAGCTCTACCTCTGAGAAACGATTGTACAATTAAAACCACAACCTTCAGCATCAGACTGAAGTACTGTGCGAGCTGAAATGACTTGTCAGACTGATTATTTTTTAAAGCTGGGTGTGTTTTCAGTGCAGCATGACATCCAGGCAGTGGGACCTACTCTCAGGTGGGACTCGATCTTTGTGAGGACACCCGGACAGGCTGCGGTGGTGCGGATACAGACCCGTCACATGACCAGTCCCGTCACAGCCCGGCGTCGGACACTTACTCTCCTTCTTCTCCCCCCTGGAAGAGTCTGGAAAGGACAGCGATATGAGACAGAGTGAATGAGAGGGAGGTGGTGTTGAGTCAACAGGTAACCAGGGGCCGAGTGTCGGCACAGTCGGCTGTTTTCTGGCATCAAAGGACCAAATGTGAATGGGCTCTGGTGCATATATGGGTGCCATATTATAAGAATGGGTATGTCATGTTCCTACATAGCTAGCTACCTAGCTACATTCATGAAACGTTTCGACAGAAAAAGGGCGACAAGCATGGATGAGACTGACGCAGCTGTACAAGATGTTCCTTGTCGAAATGATAACTCTTAAATCTCCATATTTATTTGATCATTGTGAAAAACTGCTCCTAGCAGCTACTTTGGCTTCCATGTCAACTGAAAATTACATTTGTGGGAGAGATACATGACTCGCTACTGATTGGTTCAGGGAAAACAAAACAAAATACCTCCCTTCCAGCAAGAAATCAGCTAACATAAACACTATATGTAGGGGTGCCGATTTGGGCTGAGAATCAGCTCCAGTTAGCAGCACTTGGGTCAGCGTTGGGCCAGAAACTGACACCTGGAATTGGCCTGAGTTTACTGTCCTTGGTCAGATTCTTGATCATAATGAAAGCTTTCCTGTGGACTAATAAAAACTTCCTGTGAGCTAACAAATTCATCCTCTGTGCTAATGAACCAGTCTGAAGCCCATCTGAGTCTGTTGTGTGGCTGATGACTGCACAGCTCCGACTCCCTTCCAGCGGCGGTGGGGTTGTATTTCAGTGGATTTAGAGAAATAGGCCGCAGATAGCGTCCCACAGATGGATTTGCTCTCCTAACGGGCCGTGCAGATTGCCATTACTCATGCCTGACAAGCCGGCCGTCTGATGTTCCCACACCGGCCTATTTTAACAACATAAGCTGCTGTCAGAGGAAAACCATGCATCTGCAAAAAAAAACTGTGTTGGTCCTGAATGCAGAAAATGAGTGTCCATTATCTCATCGGCGGCCATGTACAGCATTTCTGAAATAACACAATGGGACTTTAACAGGTTTTAAGAGCCCAGGGGTCAGAAAACTCATTCAACCCAGAAATGTTTGAATCAGGGAGGAAAAAGACAGACATTAAAGTTACAGTTATGTGTTTTTTCCCTGATAGCCTCCGGCTGCTGCAGGGAGGGTTGAGGGTTACAATAAGTCAGGCAGACAAGATTAACTTCCTCCCTACTGACCCAGGGTGCCTGCGGATCCTTAAAAAGTCTTAAAACGTCTTAAATTTAGTTTTTGATATTCAAGGTCTAAAAATGTCTTAAAATGTCTGGAATTGTAGGCATTACATTTGATCTGAGGCAGAATGAATGAACGTTTCTATTTTTTTCTTCAGTTTTTATGTTTTATTTTCCGATATTTTATATCTCACAACAATGACAATTTCCGCAAATTTAATAAGAAGTTCCAGAGGTTCGTAGCGCGACGTGAACTTTGTCGCAAAACATTCAAACTTGGAACAATGTTTAGCACGAATTCTCACATGAGAAAACTCTCCTCCTTCTGAAGCTGAATAAACTCTTTAACCCCCCCTCGGATCAGCTGGAAAACGCATCGTCACAGAGCTGAAAACAGGCTGTTTTTCTCATGAAAAGTTGACTTTTTAGAGATACGTGGCTCTCAAAGGACAGCGACTATAAAATTATCTTATAGACCATGATGCATTGCTGTAGATTAAACTACCCAACAGTATATAAAGGAGTTAAAATGAGCTCAACCGTAATCAACTACAGCAGTAAAATGCAACACACACATTAATGCAGCTGCAATATTAATCCAGAAACATCAGATATAACAGGAAAACACTGACAGGGAACATTTTACTGCACAATGAGGACTTTTACTACAGTAAGGTTTTGAATGCAGGACTTTTACTTGTAGTGGAGTATTTTCACAGTGTGGTATTAGTACTTTCACTTAAAGGATCTGAAAACTTCTTCCACCACTGCTGCTCTGGCAAAGCCTTCAGCTACCATTCATCAGACTACCGCCAAACAGTTTTATTTTCGTTGATGAGAAGGTAGTTATGTTGGCTAATGTGCACTGAATATTTCAGTTATTCAAATTCAATAAAACACAATAACGGTGCATATTGTAGTCTAGTTTGTCGATTTCTTTTGCCGCGATAATGGCATTATTTTTTCCTTGTAGAGGTATTAAAAAGGACTTAAAAGTCATTAAATTTGTAGTTAAAAATGTGCAGATACCCTGTGACCTGGGATCGGATTTTTGGGAGTAAAAGCTGATTCAGGTCAAATGTGATGCAAAGAGGTGATGTGAAATTGGCAGAAGAGAGGAAACATGATCAGATGACGATTTTGTGAATATAGTTCAAACACTCAGGTTTTCAGGAATATTTGCTGTCGAGAACAAACTGTATTTATTGTTTTTATCATCTGATGATAAAAACAGTCCACCTGAGTCCGAACCATCTGAGTCTGTGTGACTTTCTGAGAAGATTGTGTGCAGTTTCATAGCTCGTTTATTACGGTATAAATTTTACTGCTAAATTAACAACACAACACGTTTCTATTAAAATGATTTTGTTCAGGTGCTGTGAACACTGATGCAGTTTGATGGTGTAGAGCTACACACTGACTGACTGAACTAAATTTGCCTCTGGAAGTCCAGCCGTCGTGGTAAAAATAGCCCTGGCATGAAAAAACCTCCCAGACAACAGTTTCTCTTTTCCAGATGTAAAATATCTGAATCCTCATGAACACAAAGCATTGTTTGAGATTAAATGCATGCGTTATGCTATAGGTGAGAGCTCAAAACTGCAGCAAATATTTGCTTATTCATTGACTGATTTTCCCAGCAGTGTCCAACATATAGAATCAACATACAGTATATAGTCTCATAACTTTGCTGAACACAGATCAATAATGACACAGTGAGGGTCATTGTGGTCAGTGTGTGGGTTTTTGCTGCCTACCTTTAGGGTAGTACGGCCTCTTCAACCCATCGTGGTGCATCCTGGACTTGCGCTCCTCCGCGGCACTGCTCAGCCTCGGGCTATGCTCGCCGTGGCCACGATGATGATGATGGTGATCCCGACGGGGAAACGTGTGCTCTGAGGCCATCCGATCCCTCATAACCTTCGCCCTCTCCGATTCCAGGGCGATGGCCTTCTCCAGCAGCGACAGGTTTCCCTTGGCCATGTCGAAGGTCTCGTCCGAGCGGTCAGAGGCCACCGATGTGGTATCTTCATCGCCTTCCTGGCTGCAGCTGGTTGGATAACCTCTGGATGCTGGGCTCAGCTGCTCCTCCAGCTTCATCAGGTTCACCATGTCGGAGTAGCTGCGTTCCAGAGACCTGTGTTCCTCCTGTGCACTCTGGTGGCAGCTGTCGTACCTGAGCGGTAAGTAGGAAATGACCACCAGTGACTGGCAAAATACTGGAAAACTCTGGCTGCTAAGTTGAGGTTGTCTAGCAGTTAGAAAAGGTCCAAATCTGTAAAGCCTGGAGAAAGAATGGTTTGTCCAGGAAACCAGACAAAAATATTTGGCCTCTCAATAAAAGCTGAAAACTTTTACATGATTTTTCACAAATCTACTGTTGATAACTATGGAGACACAAGGCTCATGTAAATCCCAAATGTGACATTGTAATATCCCCATGTGAAGAGAGAGGTAAACCAACGCTACTGTGCCTCGTTCTGAACCAGTCTATCTGAACAGCAAATAGTTCTGAAATCAAGTCTAATAAACCTACCTGATGAATAACATTTTGAAATATTACAATCTAAAAAAAACTTTAATTCCACAGCTTTAGCCAACAGTATTTGACCATAACAAATTTGTGTCGCAAACACAAACAGAGGCAAGAAAGGCAACAAAAACAACAGTACTGTTATCAACCATAAATGAAGCAGGCCCCTGTTCATTGAGTGTGAATAATCTGTCAATTACATCTCAAGTCTCGTAGTGTAACACATAACATACATTCATATGAGTCATTTTTTACCAAAACATAAGCTTCTGTAATTCTGTTAGTCATCACTTACTAAAGGGGAAAATGTATCCTTGCTCGGATACAACCTAAAAACAAACAGTTTTATAAATAAATTTGATGTTTATATTAATTAAATGAAATAAACAAAATGTATTGAAAACATATAGGCCTGCGTTTCCACAAACCCCAATCAACACTGCTGAAAAACTGGCCCATTGTTAAACCTAACTGCTGATCCCTGGCTTTTTTGACGGTTTTTACTCTGGAACAGGGGTTTTCAAAGTCTGGCACTGTGGGGCCCCCCTCAGACAGAATCGAGACAACTGCGCCCCCCAATCATGCTCTAATATTTGGAACTATAATAATTTGGGGGATGTAAATAGGAAGTATAATGTTGCCATGGAGTCAGTGAGTTAGCTGTGGGGTTTTGTTTACATTTTGGCAAATTGGTACCATTTATTCACAGTTCCCGTTTGCAATATATGCATGGATGTACAGACAACTATCACTGGATTACTTTGATACTGAAGAAAAGTTCTGGAATTATAAGGATTTATGGATGTTTATTCGCGACTGTTTATTTTACTTCGAGGAGGAGTACGTTGTTTGACTCAACTTGCTGCTATCAGGCACTAAAGTGTTTTTTAAGCTTATTTTTTATGGGCTTTTTTGCCTTTATTTGATAGGGATAGCTGAAGAGATACAGGAAATGTAGGAGAGGGGGAGGGGGGTGACATGCAGCAAAGGGCCATGGGTTGGAGTCGAGCCCGGGCTGCTGCGGTAAGGACTCAGCCTTGTACATGGGGCATGCACGCTCTACCAGGTGAACTACTGGGGCGTCCCAGCCCTAAAGGTTTTAAAGTATTTTAATTGCCTACATGAGCTGTGTGTCGCAGCTGTTGACCGTGTGGATACGGGGGCCAAATCAGAGAGCCAAACTACAATAACTAACAACCTGTTGTTTTTAAAGCACTGTTATGTCCCTTTCAGCTCACACAGTAGCTTAGCCTCATGTCTCTCCTTCGCACCCCCCTGAGGAGACGCGCCTCACTGCTCTGGAGGAACAACGCCCACTAACTGTTTTGTGACATAAAACAACCCAGATTTCCTTTCAAATCAGACCCATTGAGTCACAGCAGAAATGCCAATGGTATGTATGCTCATGTGCCACATCTACCTGCAGAACCTTTAATATGACACAAAGGTGGATGAAAATGTGAATATGTGGAATAAACAAAAACATGATCAAAAGAGAGATTATGTACCTGTTCAGGTGATGCACCACCTGCTGGTCTGTTGGGATTTGGAGTTGGTGGTGGAGGACGTGGAGGGCGGGGCGATCAGACGTCTGTGTCTCGCTCAGTTTCCGAGCCAGATCGAAGCATTGGTTCCTCAGACACTCCAGACTGCTGAGACACACCTCCTCCTCGCTCTCGTCCGCCTGAACCCTAACCCCCACGCCGGGCCGCCCGTTAGCATGGCCGCCATCGTCCACCATGGCACCTTCTGGGTAGCCGTCCTCGGGCAGCATGGCACCGTGGCCCTGCGCCAGCAGCTTCAGGGAATCTACTGTCTCCCTGACTACATCGCTGTCCAGGTCCACGCTCAGTTCACCCTTCCGGTCGCCCTGATCGCTGCGGTCATCCTCCTCATCGTCTTCATCTTCCCCGGCGCTGTTGGAAGAGTTGCTGTTCATCTCAGACTCGGTCATGGCCTGGTAGGCAGCGTCTTCTGCGATCTTGCCCAGGTTGAGCAGCGACTTAGCGACCAGCTCGTCGTAGTTCTCGTACTCCTCTCCGGTGCCGTTACCAGCACTGATGGTGCAGCTGTTGTTGTTGTTGTTGTCGTCCTTCTGAATTGGAAAGAGCTTTGATTGTCCACTGGGTTTGTAGTGGTTCTCTACTGTCAGGAAAGAAAAAAACAGACCTCTCAGGCTTCACAGTGTTTGGGTATCTAAACACAAAACCCATCTCGCATCATAGCCAGTTTTTACCAATCAGCATAGTTTTGCTCAGTATTTTGCACTGTAAACAACATAAACAGTAGGAAATTGGTCAAAAATAAAAGAGGAAATTGATTCATTTTGTAGATAATATAACTATCTGCTCATTTATAGAATAAAAATCCTGCAGATGAAAAGGAAATGAAGCTCTTACAGCCGCTAATAAACTCAGCAATGCTGATGAACCCAGTTTCTTCTCATATATTCCTGAATACATTAGCTGCATCTCTCCCAATTATGATCCACTGTTTACTCACAGAAAACATACAACCTAGAGCTGTGCAGAGCAGCACTGCTCTCCCAGCTAAGCCTCACTGTTGATTTTGGGGACAGAGACGGCGAATGAGAGCAGAGAAAATGAAAAGGGAGGCGTGTGAGGTGCTCCGATTCGGGAGCCATAAATATTCTCAGGAGGAGAAGCCGAGGCAGAGCATGTGACGCGTCCGCCGAGACGAGGAGGCAAACGGGGAGGGGAGGGTGGGATGTTAATAACTCAGCAGAGCTCTTCTCCCGATTATTCGTGAAGCGCTGTCAGAAGCGATTGAGGACACAGGGGTGTTGGGGGGGTCGAGGGAAACGTGGCGGGCAGGCGGGCGCAGAGCATCTGGTCTACCAGAGATTCGGCTCAGCCGCTCTCATTACTTTCTTCTCTCCCACTGCAGACCCGAAATGCAATGCAAACCAAGACAGGATACCAGTTTGACCCGGAACAGGATCTGAACATGAGCCCCTTTCAGAGATGGAATCTGTAACATTGCTGGGTTCATCTATCTGTTAAAGTAATAGCTTTTTGGCTTCCATACATATGTCTACCTAATGGAAAAGTTCTGTTGTTGACTGTTCAGACATCGTGGGACCCTTGCAGATCGAGCGGCACACAAGACTCAGAGACAAATCAACATCATCAGGCGTTTGCTAAAACTTGACCTATGACCTACCTTAACGTTTTCCTGAGTGACCTCCTGAATAATGATGTCACTATTCACGTGGTCAGATGAGGTCACTTTTAGCCCTTTTCAATGTAAATCCCTTAAATGATCAATCATTTTGGCGTGTCATTTTTTTCCTTTATAATGACATGGCATGGAGCTGATTTGGAACAAGCCTGATTTGTTTAACTGTGTCAATAATGTATTACAGACAACTGACCATGGATCTGTCATAAATGATGCAATCACGTCTCTGCTGATATCTCGTGAGACAGCCAGTGTTACCATTCAAAGCCTATTGAATACTCTTCGTGACTGTATTTCACAACTTTCATTTGGTGTGGTTTTAGTGTCAAACCGTTTCATTTGATATGGTTATCCTCAAGTTTGTTGTTGGAGCCTATTATATAACCTCAGCTGAATGCCTTTGAATTGTGAGAGGAAACTGCAGCACCCGGAGGAAACCTATGCAGGCACAGGGAGAACATGCAAACTCCCAGCCGGCCGGCATGTTCAAACCCAGAACCTTCTTTCTGTGATGCAAACCACTGCGCCAACGTGCCCACCGCGGCAAAGACCTTTGGCACAAATTCATATACTTTGCAAACTTAGTTCTGGGTGTGCTGTAGTCTGGATCTAATTGTACGATAGTTTGCCCTGAAATACAATAATTCTGGAGTCTTTATTTGAGTAATTTTTTTGGCACCTGGCAACGCTGTCCCTCAGAAGCAAAGGAGGAAGTTTTGACATTGTAGCACATCAAAACCTCTAGGGGAAGAAAAGTGTCTGACGCTGACACTGGAGACAGCGGAAACATCCCTTCTCCTACCAACAGTCAGCTTTGGTGTCACAATATTTCCTTAACCAAGTAGTTTTTGTTGTCTAAATCAGTGGTTCCCAAAGTGGGTGCCGCGGGACCCTTGGCCTGTCCACAAGACACTCCAGGGTGATTTATTTCCATTTTAATGTACATTTTTAATAACGTTGCATCACATCAACAGATAAGGCAACATTTACATTAAAAAGAGTTTCCCCTCTGGGATCAATAGAGTATTTCTGATTCTGACATTAACTACATTTTTATGTATTTTTATGTAAAAATGGAAGAAATAACTAATAAATATCAAAATCACCATATTAAAGTTATAATCCTTTTCAAAAAATCAAACCTCATTTTTGATTTATGGTCTTCACTTTTTCAGCAAAAGCTATTAAATGTATTTACATTCTGTAATTACCTCTTTATATATTACTTTTTATTGTTAGTGGCAGAGTCTGCCATTGCCCATGCTAAATTGAAATTGCCTACCTACAAACAAGGAATTCACAGGAAACAAGGCCTGCATGTAATCCAGCGTTACTGTTTTTAATTTTATATCAGCATTTAACATTTAAGTGAAACAAGGGTGGGCTTTTATTGTGAAGCAGTCACGGGAAACGCAATTTATTTGTCACAGAGGTTAGCGCTGACCGCGGTTGTTCATCAAAAATGTGTCTACAAAACAAGACAACGGTCACTTTTGCACATGTAGGGCTCCGTGGTTTAAAAGACTTTGGGAACCACTGGTTTAAATGCAACCAAGCCTTCACCATAGAGGGGGCAGATCAGAAAATGCTTACATGAATTTTATCATACGGGTCATTTTGGAAGGCACTTGACAAACAACCATATGGAAAACACTAAGAAAATGCAGGAAATAAGCAGGAACAGCCAAATGGACAATCAGCAAACTCACCCTGCTGACGATTCTGCTCCTCCTCTTCCTCCTCCTCCTCTTGCTCGTCTTCCTCTCCCTCATCCTCCTGCTCCTCCTCATCATCACCATCCTCCACTTCTTCCTCGTCCTCGTACATCCCCTCCTCCTCCTCCGCCCGCTCTCCTCCCATTGCCATATCCGCTCTCTCCACCTCTACCTCCTCCTCTTCTTCCTCCTCCTCTTCCTCCTCCTCCTCTCCCTGGTCCTCGTTGTCCTCTGAGAACTCGTCCTCCACATCACCGTCTTCATCTCCTTCTCTCTCCCCCTCCTCTTCCTCCTCGTCCTCCTCCACTACCTCCCCCTGCTCTTTCCCCTCCTCCACCACCTCGATGGCTTCATTCTCGTAGCTGGTGTAGGCGCTGGCGTCCTCCTCCTCCTCCACCGGGCAGGAGGTGAGGAAGGGCCTCCTCTTGGCAGCTGGCTCCAGTGGCTGTTTTTCCAGAGCCTTCCTCTTCTTGGCCAGCGGGCAGCCGTAGACACTAAGGCGAGACAGAGGGCACATACATGATCAGTAGCCATCTTTGTTCTCTTATTTACTATTTGATCTTTTGAGCAATTTTATCTTCAACTTCACTGGCCCAAAGCTTCCCCTTCTGCTGCTAACTGGAGCTGATTCTCAGGTCAAATAAGTCTGAAAACCGCGCCAAATCTGGCAGAGACATGTGGGCCAGAGCCGGCTCACATTTGATCCTACAGAGAACACAGCCGAGTGTGCCGGAAACATCCCAGCTTGGTTGACTAGCTTGGTCATACATTATTTTTTGCCCTTCAGAGCGTTTAAGTAGTTAATATACAATAACAATAGACAAAAGATCACAACTGCTTGATGGAGCTCAACGCATGTAGCTACAGGAGGCAATCGCAACAATTTAATGTTAATTATTTAATAGTAAATGTTAGTTGGGATCGCCTGAAGTCTAATGGTCCTTTTATCTAGTGTGCATCACAAATAAATGGCTTTAATGAGAAAGATTTGCTGCCAAAATTGTTACATTAAAAGTATTTCTTTTGCACAGCCTGTCCTCACCAGAAACACGGCCGTATAGGTCGATTGTGAAAGCAACTTATTACGACCCGTATTTACATTTATTGTTAGGCCGCTATCTCTAGTGGCCATGGTAATTATGACGGGAGCAAAGGACAAAGTCAGGTGATGTAGTGTAAAAAGTAAAGAGAGTGTAAAGTCCGCATTGGGAGGTGATTGGCTCAAACAAACACAGGATCGACCTATTCTGTCGTGAGGATGTGTTACTTTTGCACCATAACCACGACGGCGTCACACTTTGAATATGTCTTGAGATGCAAGCCCGCATTTGAGAAAAGCCACTCTGATTTTAGACTTCTGATTTCCGTTTGCCAGTGGACAGTGGATAGACCCGCCCAGATCCATTGTCAAAAGGTTATTTAGAATCATCAGCTTTTCAAGTTTTTTAATCATGTTGTAATCATCGCTTGTTGTGATTGGCTGAAACAGTTCACCTGTTTCGCAAATGAAATACATACCGCTTTTGAGCAAAGCAAAATTTCACCTTGTATGCATATTGTTGCAGTCAGTGAATTTAAAAAAAATTACATTATATGTGGAAGGAAATGCATGATTTATGAAATGACAGAAATAAACAACACAGTTTACAAAACACTTGAATTGTTTGTGATTCCAACATTTAAGAAACATTTTGTGATCTCTAAATACTTATTTAATGAGAACATAAAGCTTGTTCTGTCGCAACTGCACCATAATTCCAATGTTCACAAGTAAAAAACAAAGCTGATTTAATGATCTAAAAAAATATATATTTATATAAAAAACAGAAAAATAAGTACCAACGGCCTCTACAGCTTTCCATAGATTTTACTCAGATCTGATGTTTTGCTACATATGCATTCTGTAGTGTTGAGAGATGTCTTTCTGCAGAGAACTGTCAAAAAAGGCAAACAGGAGGGTCATCAGAAAGAATGGCTTTATATGGAAAGGTGACAGTGCTGTTACTCCCTCTGCTGTGGTCCATGTGTTAAGACACTGCAGTGGATTTCCACTCGCCCTCGCGGAGGAGGAGAACCACCCTCTAAAAAAACCAAAGCTTATTCAACCGGGGCCTCAATTACGCAAATCCCATTATAGTCATTAACTGTTGGGAAAATTCTGCTTTAATTGCTCCAAAACAGCAAGCACAATTATACATGGCTTTAATGTGGATTTTAGGAAATCAATTAGTGCATTTCCATATGAAAGAGCTTATTTTGTGTTTGGAGGGCGAGTTGGAGGAGGTGACGCTGCTTTTCTCACTGAAACCGCTGTGTTTGTCTGACAAACCTGCAAAACAAGAACCATTTTAACCACTTAACAATGACTTTCTTCTTCTAGAGAATTTCAGAGATAAACTGAACCATACTGAAGGCAGTGAAGTGCCACTAGCTCTTTTTATATTTTCACATTTACTGGAGCCAGAAAGTTCCAGTTTGGTGAAAGTGGGGTAGAGCTCGGGTGAGACGTACAAGCAGCAACCACCACAACAAGCAAATACCACAAAATATATTCAAGCATTGTTATCTCTTTCATAACATTAATAAACTTAGCATTTTCAACAGGCAGCAAAACAAAACAATTACAGGAAAGGTCAATAACTAAACAGGCTATGCAGTAATCACTGGTGCTAACATCAGCATGCTAATCTGTTCACAGTGACAGCTAACATGCTGATGTTTAGCAGGTATAATGTTTACCATATTCACCTTACTTTAGCGTGTTACCGTGCTAATATAGATACAGTCGCTATTTATGGGAACACCCACAAAACATCACATCCGTTTATGCCGAGGGGGAAAACAAAGCATTTGCTACCATGCCGAAGAGTTGCTGTGTGGCTTTCTGCACACCAAATAAACTTTAAAATAAAAATCCAGAGTTGAAGTTTTATATTTTATCGAATCAAGACACAGAGGAGAACACTGTGTCTCCATTCGGCTGCAGGATGAGTTCGGTCACTTATGGAATCTGACATCAAAACATGTTAATGTGTGTAGTCGGCACCTCATTACAGGTAACGTTAACGTTAAGTTTGCTTCACCCAAACAGTGGTAGATTGTTTCAGCAGTGAGTGCCATGAATGTTGGATTAATCTTTCTAAGTTAAGTTAACTACATACCATGTTTAGCCTAAACTTTGCAAACTGAGTTGCTTTCCTCACAACACGTTTTACGACAGCCAACGTTAGCGCTGCTACTGCCTCGAAACTGTGCATGGAATTCACTAAAATGTGCTAGTAATGATACTGATATTATGGTAAATTTAATTAATCATATCTATAGTAAATGTAATAGTGTCACTTGCCAGGAGATTCAACCAGATAACCGAAGATATCTGGTTGAATCCGAAGGGAATGACACTTCGGGCCATTTAGTTGGATCATTCGTCCAGTCTTTTATGAGATATGGACAAAAATCTGATGCGATTCTGTTTAATTTTTTATTGTAGTGACAGCAAGGACTCTATATAAGACATGACACCTTGTTGACATTAGCACGTGAGTTTAAAAACCGCACTTTCCCAGCATTTCCAGGTTGGGGTAACGGACTGTTTTCATCCTCGCCAACTCCGCGCTGACCACACCCCAACTATGACGAGACACCGGCTGTATGTACGGGCTAATTAGCATTTGAAATAGATTAGAGACAGAGAGAAGAGAAGCTCTCCATTTTATTCATCATATAACACTGCAGAATATATTCCTACCAGATAACACACACATACACACACACACACACCTCTGCTCAAATGATCTCTCCATCTTTTACCTTGCTGTCAGGCTGCCAGCTTGTGTGTGTGTGTGTGTGTGTGTGTGTGTGGGTGGGTGTGTGTGTGCGTGTGTGTGTGTGCGTGTGTGTGTGTGTGTGTGACCTCAGCCACCTTGCTGTCTCCCGCCAATTAAAATTCCGGTGGTAATTAAAGCAGATCAGAAACGAGGGAATGCTGCAGACAAGGGCGAGAGACTACGCATGGTAATTATGTGGAGGGAGAGAGAGAGGGGGGGGGGTTCACACATCATATTTTTCTCTTCTTGCTAAACTGATCTGCTGCAGTCTGATATGATGCACTGAGATGATGATTACATACTGTGTGTTGAATTGATCGATAACTTATTGGTTGTCTATAATGAAGACCTTGACCTTAACTGATTCTAATGAGGATCAGATTAAACACAAGCAGGATATTGGCCCAAATATATAAATATTTTTCTGAAACTTACGTTTGCGAAAGTGTATTATATTTGAGGACTACACATTTATGCACTCCCAACATCAGATATTTTTTTTGAATGACAGTTACCAGAACACCAGCTTCTGCAGAGAATGGTGCATTATGGGTTGTTTGCAGCCTTAATGTTGCTAGGCTAGTGAATTACTTCAAGCCTCTTTATAGTGTGTATTTTAGAGTTAGCCAGCTCTAAAAGTGAGGAGCTCAAAAAACTGTCTGAAACAGCCAAAGAAAATAACCGCTTCCGAGAGCCTGACAAGAGAGTGTGAGAGTGTGGACACCTCAAAAGTCCACTATTGTCAATTTGAGGACACCTGAGTGCAGTATTGTCTCTACAAGGACACCTGTAGTACATTTCTGTCTCTATGAGGACATCCAGAGTCTATTAGTGTCCCTACCTGAACATCTGGAGTCCATTACTGTCTCTAAAAAGGACACATGGAGTCCAATATTGCCTCTATGTGGACACCTGGAGTCCCTTATTGTCTCTTTGGGGACACCTGGGATGCACTAGTGTTTCTACCTGGCCACCTGAGAGTGCATTATTGTCTCTATGAGGACACCTAGAGTCCATTATTGTCTCCTATACCATGTCAACCTACCAAAGCAACAGAGAGAAGCTGTGTTTAAATCCACAGTTTCACCAGTCACTTGAGCCTGAAGCATCAGAACTGTTGCTGCGATTACCTGCAGTTCAACATACCTTGAGCACTTATTTAGACCAGAACTGTGCTTGAGGCCACCCCCTGTCAGCCAATCAGAAACAAGTATTTTCTGCGACTGTGGTATAATCTTAAGACGTAAATTAAAATTGTGTTTACTGATATCTAATAAACTATCCAGTTCTTCATTAATGAATATAGGCTGAATCACTGCTGGGTTTGATCTGTCATTTTTTTATTTAGATGGTTAAAGTTGCTTAAAGAGTTGGTGGAGGAAGTATTCAGATCCTTTACTTTAGTAAAAGCACAAATAAAACACAGAAGTCCTGCATTAAAAATGTTACTTGACCAACAGTATGTAAGTATAATCAGTAAAATGTACTTATTGTACAATGTACGTATTAAAAGTAAAAGTATTCAAAGCAGTAAATGTCCTCTGTTATACTGTTATATATTATATCATCAGATTATTATTCCTCATGCATTAATGTAAAAGCAGGATGTTGCTGCTGCAGCTGGTTGAGGTGGAGCTCATTTTGAAGTGTTTTGTATCGGACTGCAACTAATGATTCTTTTCATTCTGGACTGATCTGCTGATTATTTTCCCCAGTAATTGATTGATTGCTTGGTTTGTAAAACGTCTGAAAATAATGAGAAATGGCATCACAATGACCCAGAGCCCAAAGCTTTACATGAAAAATGACTTCAAAGATTATCAGTTAATTTTCTGTCAATCGACTAATCGCTTCAGCTGTACTGATATAAACTCTTCATATGTTTTGTGTGTAGCAATCTTAATTTGTAAAGTAACTAAAGCTGTCAGATAAATGTAGTGAAGTAAAAAGTACAATATTTGTAGTGAAGTAGAAATAGAAAGTGGCATGAAAAGAAAAGAAAGAAGTAAAGTACCTCATATTTCTACTTGTGTAAATGTACTTAGTTACATTCCACCACTGGTGATTTTAATATTATCACATTTTTTTTTAAATGTTAGTACTTGGTGTCAATGAAGAGAGTGATACAGGCGACAGAAATATCAGCTGCAATGTGATAATTAAGTCTAGGTATGTGTGGTTAGGTGGGATCATTGCCACTGGCAACGCCACATGCCAGCACTCATCGCCGTGGCAACGCTTTGGCACCAGCAGAGGGGGGGAGTTGGCGGGGAATATATAAGAGATTGGGTGGTGGCAGTGAGACGAGGGGGGAGGGGGAAATGTGGGCGACACAATGTTCACATCCTATACTAGCGGTTGCCATGAGAGACAGGCTGCATTCCTCCTGGTCCTCATACTGCAGCATCCGCACGGTGCTGTCGCCATGGTGACATCCTCCAGAGAGGGGGGGGGATAAAGTGAGAGAGAGAGAGAGAGACAAAGAAAGGCAGGGAAGGAAAGAAGAAATGGGGGGAGAGAGGGAGAGGCAGTGTCTTTGAACCTGACTACCCCCCCAAACTCATTCAATATAAACAGTGCTAACTGTGTCTCTGCTTCAAGAAGTTATAGATCTCGGCAGGGTGATGTGGAGAAATGTTGTGCCTGGCTCTCAGGGTTGGGTTGGGTATTAGGAATAAGATTAAGTTAAAGGATAATTTGTGATAAAGGCGATATTCTGTAATTTTCTTATTGTCAACAAATCCCATGAAAAGAACCGGCAGAGTACAAATTTCACGAATAGGATTCAAACTGCATGCTTATGCATTACGGCATAATATCACATGCTGTGTTCCAATGCTATACTACATACTAATTGTATAAATCAACCAGGAATGAAATCCTGCACTAATCAATATTTTTATATGAACAGTGGGTCAGATGATTACTGTATGTGTAATGGGAAAGGGGTCTCTTGTAGTGACAAATCCATCGAATTATCACTCAACTTCCGCTCAGCTCTACGGAGCATTTGAGCATCTTTCAGATCATTGTTTTGGTCTTACGGCTCACAACTGTACTGTTTTCGTTTAGTCTCACCACTCCCATATCCAGCAGCAGCAGGCAGCTGTTTTGTGTGAAAAACCTCTAATTAACCCACTGTACACTACCTGCCCAGCACCAAACTGCAGAAAGACAAACTTAGAGACTAGCTGGTGAAGAAAGTGGAGTATTTAGCAGCTAAAGGGCCGGATGTTTTTCTTAGGAGTTGGTGGAGATCAACACTTTGTAATAATTTACGTTATAAATAGGCTAAGTTTGAACTTACACACAGCTGGTGCAACAGGCTGCAGACCAGAGCTCAAAAGAGAGTGAATATTGGACTTATATTCGCGAGGTGGTCGGACACACAACTCCAAATGAATGCTAATATTATCCTGTTTCTGCTGGATGTGTAAAAAGAAAAATGTTTTCCACAACTTTATAAGATGTTAATATTTAATATTGTGTTTACAGCTTGTTGCAATACCCCCAAATGGCCCCCAAAAAAGGCCTGGTTTAACCTGGCTCAACATTCACGCAGTTCATTCCATTTGCCTAGACACAGGTGGTTACTTTTATTTTAATATTTCTTCATATTTGAGCTAGGCTAGCCATTCCCCACTACTTCCAGTCTGTGTGCTAAACTAGACTAAACACATCCTGGACCTATTTCTGTACTGCACACACTGAGATGAAACTGATATCCATCTTCTTATCTGACTCTGGGGAAGACGCTTATGTCAAATAAAGCAAGCTAGATATGGTTGATCAGTGTTTGGAGTCGGAGGAAACTTCCCAACCTGTATAGAAGGTATAAAAAGAAAACAGGCAGAAAACAAGGTACTGAATGATTTTGCAGACGCAGTATTCTCCCTCTCTGCTGTGTCTTTGTAAAATCAGACGTTTGTGTATACTGTACACTCCTGTGATCAGCTGATGATTAACTGATTAAGTGATTCAGCCGTCGTATCTCCAGAGAGGGAACCATCAGACGACCTACTTCTCTCTCTTTTTTCTCTGAGTCTCTGTCTGGCTCTACGTCTGTCTTTTCCTTCTCTGTCACTTTTCTCACTTTGTCACAATTTGTCAGCGTGACTATTTATCAGAGATGACAGAAGAAGTGAGATTGTTATGCTGTTTCCAATGTCAAGAAAGAACTTTGAGCCTCAGCTTCTTCAACATGGAGTCCTTAAAGTGCTCAGAAAGAAATTTGAACATCTGCAATTCTATGACAACTGGGCAACTCCATCTGCTAATGAAGATCATGTGATGTGATCGAGAGCTCCAGAATGGACCTTGCAGTCAGATTGTTTTCTCATAAGAAAGAACAGTTTGCACGTTGACATGACTGAGTCACTCTGTCACTCTGTAAAGCTTTACAATCGCCAGTTTCTGTACATTTGTTTTTGTTGTTTGTTGTGTTTTTAGGATTGTGAAAATGATCCATAACTATGAATAAGAATGAAAGGTATAACCCAACTCTCTAAGATAAGCTTTAGGTTTTGGATGGATTTGCAATCTGGATTTCTTTTGTGTTTTCGGGCATTGGGGATTTGGCTTTCCAGAACTTAGGTTCTGGGTTTTGGTTCCACCAAGCACACACACTGCTTTCACATTCATAAAACTGCATTCAGCAGACGCTGCCAGAAAGATTAAAGACCTGGTCACACCAGAAAGCAAAGCCAAAGTCATTCGCATGACCTTGTAAAGTATTTGGCTCTAGGAGCTTGGTGATATAGGGACTACTGACTAGTTGGTGAACTACTGTATCTGGCCAGCTAACTGCTAACACACTATTCTACTTTCTATTGTCTTTGTATTGTGCTGTTTACTCTGACTGGCAATTTTTTCTAAGGATTGTAGCCTACATAATTTCATTCAGTAAAGAAATATTAAAGAGGTAAAAAAGCTTTCTGATGCACGCTTGATTGTTAATGGGACAATAATAAATTCACACAGTTTATTTATGACTCCTGTCTCGCTGTAAACAAAAAACTGTTGTGAAGCAGTTTATGCTCCGACAGAGGAGATTAAATAAAACTGGACACTGTCACAAAGCTAATAAACTTCAGCTTCCTCTGTTTTGGACAAATGCAAAAATCCTTCAGAAACTGTCATCAGAGTATTTATAAAAAGGTATGTTTTTTATTAATATTAGTGCTCTTATTTTGGACACCTGACGCTGAGTTTTCCTAAGTGTCTCTGTGCCCTTCGCAGCACCATCAGTCTGCTCTGCCAGCGATTCGCCATCCTGCCCTTCTCATTATCTCTCTGTTACCTCAGGCAACAAACCACCGCTGTCCTGAGCCGTGAAAACTATATGCCAGCCTCCCACACACATAACAGCCGCTATACTGGATAACAATACCATAGAGATACTCCAAATAACCTCAAAACATCTCAGCAAGTGCTTTGAATTCATAATGGATGTTAGATCAGATTTTTTTTTTTTTAACTAAATATGCCTACCTAAATGAAAGATACTTCAATTTCTTCCTCCACAGCCTCGTATTCAGGCTTCAAATGATATTATCTTTGAGAGAAAACCTCTGTGGTCCACCTCTAACTCGATGCAGCTACAGTACACTGATATATATTTCACCTGTTTTATAAAATGTATGATTTTTCGACCTGGACTTGTGCTCTACACTGTTTCACAAAAAAAAAATGGAATCAACACATTTGCATTAGAAGGAAATGAAATCATCACATCCTATTGGCATGTTTTTTACTAATTGTGGTACTTGATGAATTCACTTGTTAAGATGATATTTTTGCAGCTTAAGTACAACGAGCTCACTCTGCCTGCAGAGTAAAACTAAGATTTCAACACTGGATCCAAGCTGAAATGACGTGTAGACAGCTGTGCATTTTGCAGCGGCCCCCTGCATTTGTTGGTAATTTACCATTTCCAAAGGCAACCGAGATCTGAGGTAGAAACTATCCAGCAGTCCAACCCCTCAAGCTGCAGGACGGACAGCCATCGGTCGGCGTGACCTGAAGACTTCACAGCTCCACACTCTGCCTGATTGGTTTTTCTATCTGTGACCCTGTGACAGAGCGGTGGATTTACTGTGCTAGAGGCTGCGACCTGCAAACGCTGCCAGTCCAAGAGGTTTCAAACCGTGACGTGAGCTCATTTATTGTTGGTACGAGTCGGTATCTGAGCTGCTGAGTGAGACGTTTGAAGCCTGCAGACAGGACCCTAGCCAACCTCACCCCCTTACTAATATTGTTACAATCCACCAAGAAAAGACTGTGTACAGTTTTCAGATTATTTTAAAATTTTTTCCACATTTTATTTATTTTGTTAATTTAAATGTTGAGTTATATTTTGTATAAGTTTTATCTCCCTATATTATTAGAATGTTGTTTTAGACCAAGAACTAATAAATCCCCTTCATTTTAAGTCATTCATTTACTTTTTTACATTTAAAAATGCATATATATTGAGTCAAAAAAATACTCAGAATCAGCCTTTAAATTATTCATGTAATTTGTGGGTTATTGTTGAATCGAAACTCCTTGTCAGGTTGTTAAAACACCTAACTTCCCAGAAAAAACACCACTGTGGTGTCCTCAACGGTAGCGACGGCGCTGCCTGCAGGATCAGCTGCCACTGAAAAACAACGGAAAAATCAAACCCCCTAATAAGAAAATTTAATCCAGGCTTATTTGTCGGTGGAACATTTTTAGATTTTTATCTCTATTAAATCTCACTGAATGAAGCATAAATATTTGAAATGCCAAAAGGGACTGCACCGGGAAATTCAACAAGTTGAGGAAATGCAGCAACATGCAATTCTCATATCTCAGAATTTCTTTCTGTGAGAAATAACTCCTGATGCTAGTTTCTTCGCTCCACATGCCTCCATTTTGGTTCAACAATATGAGTGACCTACAGTACAGTAGAGAATCTGACCAGCCCCTAAATGCCACAGAAAGTGTCGGCAGGGCTGAGTGGGTAATGCATCATTTTTAACCCGATCTAATTTTACAGCATAAAGTTTGACCTTAGCCACGCTTCTCACACTTCAAACAAAAAGCAAAAACCAGAAACAGAGCAGTATTAATAGAAAATTGACCAAACAGCACCAGAGCAAAAGTCCTTAATATCAGGTGACACAATTATGTCTCCCCTTCCATCCAAAGTTACAGAGTTCCTTCGACACCTAAACATCACTGACTCGAACTGTCTAACTGAGACACTGGCCATATTTCATTATTAATGTACAAAATATGTCGAGCGGTCCGTACCTGCGGTGTCTGGCGTACTTCCCGCTGACGTGACCGCTGCCATCACAGCCTGGGGTGGGACAGCTGAGGAGGAAACACACACACGGTCAGAACACAAACAGTACAGTAGTGTTGTGTGACTTGTATCCATCTGAACCCGTCATTATGTCTGGAGTTTGTTTTTCGTTTCTCCAGAAGTAGCATAGTTAGCGGTTTCTTGGTAAGGTCACGATTGTTTGGAACATACTGAACATACAGATCAATGATGGAGAATTGGATTGTATGGCAGGAGTGGTTTTTCACTGTGATTCTGGGTCTCCATTGGAATCCATTGTAACTGCTATGAATCCAAGTTGACTTCAGCTACTGTCCTCCACAAACAAGCAAGATACAAACTTGCTTGCTAGATTTTCTGTGGACTATTCCTATAGGCTGTGTTTAGTCAGACAACAGCGCTGCATGAAACAACTCAGCCCCAACACAGAGGGTTTCGGCAAAAAAAAAAAAAAAAGCAGGGCCATCTGCTAAAAAAGTTTAACCTGGCTCAACAACGCAATACAACCTCATCCGTTAACACACAGCGTTGGCCAGTCACATACATGCAAGCGTACATTCTCTGTCGATTACTTTGTAACATGAATGCTGTATTTCGTCAATACAGAGGATAAAACATTGCAGCCTTGATAACTTTCCAGAGGTGTAAAATCCTGTCTCATAAGTTTATAAACCGTTGTGCAGTGTTTAGGGTTTGTGATAATCCTTCAAAATCATGGATCTATGACTCAAACTGGCCTTCCTGGATTGTATGTCATCATCTCATCGGTACCTGAATCAACACCACCACCTGCGCAGCCCCTTGCACTGTGGTTTTCAGTCTGAATGTCGGGTAACCCCAGGCTAACTGTTAGCCTTGGGTTAGTAAATATAAGTATGAAACAAGGTTAAACTAGCCTGGGCTTTCTGTAGTCTAAGGTTTAGATTAGCACAGGGCTAAGAAATGTGAGAGAAGTAGATGACGTTAACAACAATTTGAAAATGCTAGTGAAGGTTAAGGATGAATTTTCAACATTATTTTCATCTGGCCTTAATTTGGAGAGCACCAGCACATTTCATTCAGCTGGTGTCACCTTCAGCAGCAGGTTGAAGTGTTTCTGTCTGGATGTTTTTTGTTTGTTTTGTATCGTGGCTGCTGTCTGCAGCAGATTTCTCCAGAGCTCTGAGTCACTCTGCTGCTCTGAAGACACGCAGACCGCCAGCCAACGCACGCCGCTTGGCTTCAGGGGCTCCACACCCGCGACCTCTGAACCCACACTGCTGAGCTCCACCCACCCTCCACCCAATATCACCTGATCTATACACCCTGTAACTGCAGGCTAAAATGAGAGCTGCACGAAGATAAAGGTGAAGATTTGACATCACGAGTACAGAGAGGCAGAGGAGGAGGAGAATGAAGGGGAGGACACGGAGGGAATTGAAAAAGAAGAAAAACAGGAGGAAGAGGAAGAAGGTGAGGAAGAGGGTGAGGAAAAAGAGGGAATATAGGAGGAGGTTTAGGAAGAGGAAGACAAGGAGGAGGAAGAAGAGGAGGAGATAGGTAGCAGGGGGCAAAGAGGAAGAGAAGGAGGAGAAGAAGAAATAGGGTGAGGAAATTAGGTGGAAGAGGACCAAAATATAGTAGAAAGAGGGGCAAGAACAGGAGGAAGAGGAGAGGGAGAAAAAACATGATGAGAAGTAGAACGCGTGGAGGAACAGAGGAGGCGGTTTGTTCAAGGTGACGCAGCTCATCAATCTGTGTGGGAGCAGAGACTGATGGTGTTGACTTATTGATCCCAGCACAGCTCTGTGTGTGTGTGTGTGTGTGTGTGTATACAGTCTTCACAATGTCAGACAATCAAAATATAGTTCCCACAATGCATCAGTGCAACCTTAACCTTCACAAGCTGTTGCGTTGAGTCTTAAAATCCTTTTCTTACTTACTACAAAATATTTTTCCTCTGTGGTGAGAAACTGCCACTTGTTTCCAAAGCAACTGAGTTTTTCTTTCAGGAAGTTTCATGAATGCGTTTTTTTTGTTTGTTTTTTTTGTCTCAGTGCAGAGATCTGTATTACTGCTGTTAACATCTTGACTCAACGCAGACAAGAGACTATAGAAACAGTTTCGATTGTCTCACCTCATATTTGCAGAACATTTTATTTGTTTAAGTGAAGAAGAGGATTTTTCAGATCGATTATGAAACTAACTTGTTTAGGCAAACATGCTTGCAGCGTACTAAACTTAATGATAATATAGTAGCTTCGTCTGGTCCTCAGTTCCCTCAAAGTATTATACAGAGAGGTGTTTCTGTTATTTAACCTCCCCTCACTGATATAAATGGGGTGGACCAAATGCTAGAGACACCTGTCAGTATAAGTTCAACAGCACCTCGAACTGCAGCCTCCATACAGTAATGATCATAAAGTTGAATCAACACCTCTCTAAAACTGTTTCAACAATAACTGAACATTATACCCGTCACCAAGGTTGCAGGACTGTTGGATTAGACTGCATTAGTTCTGGCAACAGAGCACTTGGCTGCATCCTGCTTTGGTGTTGTTTTTTCTTTTTAATCAGTATCTTCTTGGCACCACCTTTTTTTCTCTCATCTTCAACACAATGTGTAGAATACTGTCGATCTCAATCACCCACTCCTGAGACATCAGGCTAAGGTGGGCCTGTACCACTTTGGGAAGGGGCCACTCATTTAATCCCCTACTGCTGACTTGGTTGCGATGTTATCAGGGTGCTGCAGCCAGAAATATATCCAGCACTCTGGGATTTGGATCAAGATTTGTCCCGATCCCTCCTCAGAGGAACATGAATGGGCTCTCAAAGTTTATGACAGTATATCCATTGAATTTTGCTATTTCTTGTGTACAAGTGGGAATGTTGGCCAAATGTTGGCGCTAGAGGAAAGGTCAGTGGGTCACCAAAAATATTACGATTCATCCTCAGGGAACCATAAATATCAACAACATATGTCATGAAGATCTGACCTGTCGTTGTGCTCTGGTGTTGCAACATCAGCGTTTCCAGTCCCCTCAGCTAGCAGGACAAAAATCACTTATAGGCAAACTGGAGTTACAGTTAAAATTCAGAGCAGTGTTGCAGCAGAAACTGAAGCTCGGATTCCCACTGAGCTGACAGATGTGATGCGTTTATTTAGCAATTAACATTAAGTCATAAAAGACTTTTAATATCATGGCCACATGTCTCTTTTCCCCAAATCTGCCACACCACAATGATGAATTAATTTATATATGTTTATCCCTGCAGATTAGTCAGATTAGTCAGTGACTGTGATGGAGAAAATAAAATTTATGAAAAATATTCAATGATTGCTCACGACATGCTTATGGCATTTCACAGTATTTACTGTATAAGTCATTTCTACTATTACTGCTAACTTCAAAGCTTCTCTGTCCATGTCTGGCCCTGGGTGCAGAGCACAGCCCTCACCAGCACCCATCAGATTAAAATTCGGGGTGAATCATGCTGAGTTTTCTGCTCCTCTACTCAGGGCTCACACAGCGCACACAGGACATGTTGTTTACAGTAAAGCTTTGACCTGGATCAAACAGGGTTCAACTATAATCTGCTGCACACACCAATATTTGTCAGTTTTACTAAATGAGATTAAGTGAAGCAGAAACTACCCCCTCACACACACACACACACACACACACACACAGGTAGCAGTGATATTTAGCATTTACTGTCAGCAGCGGCTGGTGTGTTTCTCCAGTCATGACGCAAAATGTAATGAATTATTGGTCGAATTAGATTGAAAATATTAATTGTTCATGTAATGAACAGCTTTATAGAATTATAACATTCAGCTAATGGCTTTGCCTCCAAAATCAGTTCCCTCTTCGGCTCAAAAACCTGGTATAGCTTCTGCATCGCTGCCAATGTACCACGTCAATCCACCTACTAATCTCACTATCCATTTTATGCAGTGTACTCTGCAAGATGCACACTGTTACATATTTGTGGATATTTTTAAGTAGGTATACGATAAATCCCCATGCCCAGAGGTGGGTATACACCACTACAACCCTGTTCCGGGCTCCCCAAACTGGACACTCCTCTGCCGTCCTGTTCATAAAAATCACAAAAATAATCTGTAACAGGGCTAAACCTTGCCGAAGCTTGACTTAAGCTCGCTCTCACTGGCTTCCGTGTTCTTGACAAGTTCTTACACTCATTCCTGGGTGACTCGATCAAAAAGCATGCGTATACTGGATAGTTAAACTCCCATAACTCCCTTAGCAAGAGTGAAGAGCTGGACCACAACCAAGGCAGAATCCACAGTCCTTCGTCTGAATCTGAGGTTTGACAATCAGCTGACAAGAACAAACCTCATTAACAAAACACTACGCAGGTTCAGATCAGGCGAGTCACCTCCCTCAAGGTTTCTCCATCATTGCCCACCTGAGCATTGGAGTCTACCGTCACCTGACGCATGACTGGGAACACATTGAACCTCTACACCCAACTGTGGTGGGCCCACATATCAATTACGAGATGATGAGTCAAAATTATGAAACATGTAACTCATAATTACGGGAAAATGTCTCTCAATATTATTTTCTGTTAATGAATGCAAGGTGCTGCCATAATGCAATACCAAAATGCAGTAATAATAGTGCAATACTATGGTGAATGTATTTTGGAGTGTGGATCAGCAGAGGTTTACCTACCTGAATAACTCCTGTGTTACTGCTTCCACGGCGGCTTCAGACAGAGACAGAACAAAAACATTAATGTTATAACTGCAACAATCTGGGGACTGTAGACAAAAGGACAAACCTACTGAATGTCCATTTTGTTATCACTCTAATTTTGCACAAATCAATAATGATGTTGTAATAAAAACTAAAATTATTTACTGAAGTATTTGTTTTACAAAGCATTTTACACTGTGTACATCATTTTAAATACTTCATGTGTGATTTGTGTTACAGGTCCTATACCGTGATATATCAAATATATATCAGAAATATCCTTATTAATATGCGATGACTGATCATTAGTATCCATTTGCTGATTTTATTGTCAACACAGTCAACACAGCACTGCATTAAAAAAGTGTATGGTTAGCACTAGTTAAGCAAGTTTACAGAGAACAGGAATCAGCATTAATAATATACATAGGCTACAGTAAGTTATTCATCCAAAGACAATTTGCTGGTGAAGAAAATAATAATAATGTTAGTTGAAGTTGAAGAGTGCATTATTATTATTATTATTACTGTTAAAGCATGGACACTTTTCAAATTAAAAAAGAAGCTGCAGACCCAGCAGGTTAAAGGGCTGCATAGGCTTTGAAAGCTAGTAAGCTACATTAGCTAATGTTAACGTACCAGGCTATGAAAAGACAGACAGAAAGCAGACAGACAGGCTCGTACCTCTGACTCCTTTGGATCGTGTGCGATGGCGTTTTTTGACCGCATTCACCTCCATCTGAAGGAAAACACAAGTCAACACTCTGAAACTGTAAAGAGAACACGTGTGGTTTTAATTTCTCTTAAGCCGTAAAACACAACTGCCAAAAATAACTGGGGGCCAAGCAATATATTAATCTTAACTGCCTATCCTTAAGCCTTACTTTGTTTTATTTACTAAGAAATAAGTTTGTTTCAGAGTTAGCATGATTTCATGCAGTTTAGAATTTAGTGGGGAATATGATTACCCTAACCTAGCTAATATTATTTGGTCATGCTATTTTTGTGAAATATAATTTTAAATCTTCCCAGTTACCATCATTATTAAACAGCTTTTTATCACGTGTCAGGTCAAATGTATCAACCATATTCCATATTTCTTTTACTCTTCACTCTTCATATATATCAGCAAGCAAATGTCGGTTCAGTTTGCTACACAACAGTTACACCTGCACTTCCTGTGTGTAAATATTCAGTAACAACTAATCTGTCGTGCTGCTTTAGTTTGTGAGGTGAATGAAGAAGCTGCTGAAACCGGCCCCAGATTCCTGGGAATCGAGTTTTTTACTTGCCCCTCTGTTGTTGGTGTTGCTTTTGTCTTATTTCTCTGCTACTTTATTAAAGGTTATTTGTCTTAATGTTCTGATTTCACGACAAGTAATTGAATTTCTGCCAAACAAATAGTGTGATTTATTTATTCTGACAAAAACAGCAGCTGGTTGTGACAGTGTGCCTACCTGGTCAGAGCTCGGTGTAGCACTGGTCATGTAGCTGAGGAGTCTTTATATCAAACTGAATTTCAGAAGCCGTCTTCCAGAGTCATGATCTGCAATTAAAAAAAGCAACTTCTCAGTTCTGCTGGATGTCAGATTCCTGCAGCGGAAATCAAACCTGTCAGCAGCTGTTTGTTCTGCTTAAATTTCCTTGAGCAAGACACTGAACCCTAGCCTGATCACTTCCTGTGGACAGCTTCTGAACTTTACTGTCCCTGTGAAATGTATAATTATAATATTGTAATGACATTTCGACACTTGAGAGACTCGTGTCAAATACCATCAACACATATTTACTGATATTTTCAAATGTGACATTTAATTCATTCAGTCAGTTAGGTGTTTCTCTGGAGAGGTTTTACAGACTCACTATTAAAAACATTTCCGTAACCTACAGCATAACATTTCATTCTTTCAGTCAATTAGGCATTTCTCTGGAGAGGTTTTATAGATTCACTGCTGAAAAGATTCAGTAACCTACAGCATAGCCAGCAAATGACCCATAACAAGGCCAACAACATGGATAAAAGAAGTCTTTCATAGCATTTACCTTGTACCTGAAACCATGAGTTGCTTCAAAGACAAGAAATCTTCTTACTAAACCAGACGTGAACTCAAGATTTGAAACTTACGATGGTAGAACAGCAGTGTTTTCATTTTGAGAGGAGCAGAGGGTAACAGCGAATCACAATCATCAGTAACTTCATTGTTAATATTGTCTCACAAGGCAGGAAACCAGCTACAGTCAGACATTAGGAGAATAATTCATCTGAACATCTCGGCCTGTGGACTGAATTTCATTTCAGGAATTTGTAATGCTGCAAACACTCCAACAAAAAATGTAAGTTTCTATATGAACAACAATATTAACAGAGTGGCGAAGTGGAGAGGGTTGACTTTGGACATCCAGCTTTCTGGAAATAAAATAATTTTCTCATAGACGATCTGCTGCAGAGACTAGTCCCATGCCTCTTGCTGAAGCACACAAACGCTGTATTTTGCACATTTATAGTTCTGCAGATAAATTAATAGTTGTGGAACTAAATGCGTGTATAGTGACTGTTCTTGTATCTGAAAACAAGTATATACTGTGATATATGTAAAAAGACACGTAATGTCTATGCTTGCGTTACCATATTCTAATATTTACAACGCTCTGAGGAAGTAGTGGCTCTCAATTTCACCTTTTATACACCGGTAAGCTCAGTATTTAAAACAGGTGAGAGTGCATAGGTTACAATAAGCAAAGGTCCTTATGCTGATTTGCAGGTGATGTATTAAATAAGTTAAAACAATAGAGTTATGTAACCTAATGGGTGTAATTTGCATAATCTTTGCGGGTCAGGAACGCGGTGGAAACGCAAACACCTGGTCTGAAGGAACCTTTTAGTTCCTTGAAAAGTAGTTCCTGGGAATAAAAGTTCTGGGTACTTTGGGTGGAAAGCGCGTCTAAACTTTCAGAAGACTTTGACTACCTTTAAATCCAGGTTCAAAACGTTTGTTCTCCACTGCCGACTGAACCATGAACACTCATTATTTTCCACTTTGCACTTACATGTTACCCTAATATTTATTTCTCTGTTTTTATTATTTTAATTTCTCTTAAAATTGTTTTTGCACATTTTAATTTGCATTATCATTTTTAATGCTAATTTTTGTTGTAATGTTTTTAATACATTATGTAAAGCACTTTGAATTGCCGTTGTGAATGAAATGCTTTACAAGCAAACTTGCATTGCCTAAGAAACATCCAATCACAGAGCTGTTAATGGTGGGCAAGAGTTAAAACACTTTAACTTGATAAAACATTCAGATTCTGGGTCGATGCTGGATGAATTCAACAACTGTTACGTGGTGTTTTGATCCCAACTGCAACGATGCAGCTACAGCTCGGATTCCTTCTCCTGACTGGCTTCTTCTCCAAAGTAATGGCAGCTGAGGCTCTTGTTATTGTAGTATCTAAAGCCATATGTCATAACAAATTGATAGAAAAAACATGATTTCTCAGAAACAAAGATGAAATCATTAAAGCTGATGGCCATAACATAAACCTCTAGTACTGTTAAATTATCCAAGAGACTCCTGTGTTTCTATGCGTAGGAACATTAAGGATAAACTGTATAGATATATATATATATATATTTTTTATTATTGATTTTTATTACAGTAGTACTGCTGGAACTCCACTTAGCAACTTTGTACCTGTTTCAATGAGCTCTGTAGATGAACAATTGCTATAAATGACTGAATTTCTAAGGCTGTTTCTGAAGTCACTCCCTTGTAACAGGCACTCGGTAGTTTACAGTAAGTTCACAGTAATTTCAGATTTCAGGCAAAGAGATTTTGAAAATTTCTCATCATCAATGTAACCCACAAATCTTTTTCAAAATTTTAAATAACAAAGAAAATCTAACTTTGGGCTGTAATATTCACAGCAAAACATGAGACCTTGTTGGGAGCATTTCAGTGCAAATAGCAACACCAAAGAGAGTAAACACTGAAACAACAGTTTGATGATGAAGACGTGAACAGCTCTGCGTGCTTCTCTCTCCTCAGCTGCAGTGCAGCTCAGGGGGGTTGCAGCGTTAATATAAATGTAAATTCTGGACAGCCTCGCCTGAACTCTCAACCTACTCCCATTATGGTGCCACAGCAAACCACGGCCGGGTGCATCTGAGGCCGCCACTCCAGCGAGCGTGCTCCAACGCACCCTACATCAAGCACAGTCTTCCCTCCCTCCGCTGTGAAGAGCTCAGCCGCAAAAAAATCCTCCGCCTCCCTGGAAACTATACGACTGAGTGGGTTGCACACTTAATGGGTGTGTGTGCTGCAGTGTGTGCATGCATGTATGTGTGTGTGTGTGTGTGTGTGTGTGTGTGCGTGTGCATGTTCCTGTGTGCACATGATGTACTAACCTCACCAGTGTGTATGTGTGGGTCTTCATGAATGTGTGTTTCCATAGGCTGTGTCCTTGTTCTGCCTCTGCATGTGTGTGTGTGTGTATGTGTCTGTTCTTGTACTTCTATCTTTGTGAGGACCAATTTCAGTTTTAGTCCTTGAGAGTGAGGACAATTTGGATTGTCAGGACATTTATGGAAACTGAGGACTTTTTGATTGAATTTTTTTAGGATATTTTTTGTAAAGTTATGATATTTTTAAAAAGTGAGGAAATTTTTTGAAGTGAGAAAATTTGGGGGGAAAAGAACATTTTTGGAAAGTGAGGAAATTTTGTCAAGTGTTCATTTCTTCAAAGGGGTAAAACTTGGTTTCAGGTCTAGGGAATGTATTGTGTCATTGAGGGTCCTCACAAGCATAAAAGTACAACCATATGTGTGTGGGTATACAGTACTTGTCTATGTATAATAACGTACAATATTACTATGTGTGATAGTAATGATAATGTAATATAATGCTCCTTATGGGATTTTTCAGAAGTTCTTTAATTTATTTTGTTGTTATGGAAGACTAACCTGAATTATTGAAGCAAAAAATAAAAAATAAATAAGCTTGAGTAGTCAGTCAGTGTGTGTGTGTGTGTGTGTGTGTGTGTGTGTGTGTGTGTGTGTCACAGTGTCCTATACGGCTGGATTGGAGCTGTGTGAAGAGGAGCTTCCTGCTGTTTAGTATTCAGTCCGACACTCTGCCTGTCTGGTACAATATGATGCAGAACTCCCCTATGCTGAGACACGCGGACACACACACACATCAATATACCCACATGTACACACACACACACACACACACACACGTACAAATACTTATACCATCACACATACACACACACCCAGACATAGACTAACAGAAAAGTGCAAAGGTTCACCCACTTTTCCACAGAAGCACAGAAACGTACACTGTGTACCTGTGTGATTTTTCTCTCTGAACACAATCCGATACTGTGCCACTTCAACGGATGTCTGGTGGCTGCAGGGCCCCCTGTAGGCCAAAGCCAACCCAACACCTCCCACTGATGACACAATTTTTTTTTCTTGCTCTGATTATTTAATAACCACATAATGTGCTTGGGAGACTAGTGAGTGAGCAATGATGTACACAAAGTGTACAGATGTAAGAAAAAAAATGAACAAGTCGGAGTTTCCTTCGTCAAGTCAATTATTTTCTATATGAAGAAGTCTCAGAGAGTATTATAATGCATACACCATGGCCACTCACCAAAGGAACAAAGAGAGACTGTGTTTTAAATGCTCCTCTGTGTTTAAGAGTGTGTTTGTTGTCAGTTTAACACATGATTAGGTAAGTTTCACCAGTCAGTTTACTGCTAACGGAGCCTAAAGCATCAGTGCTGTTGCTATGGTTACCTGCAGTTTAATATAACTTCAGTACTGATTGAAAATGGTGGTTAAATTGTTGACAAGAACTACTGTATGTCTATCGGTGCCTGAAAATATCTTTAACAGACACCTACCAGCCAATCAGAAGCAAGTATGTTCTTTTTTTTCATGGTATAGACTAATCTGCTGGGTGATTTATGTGTTGCGCAGTCAGGTGATGCCACCATTGCTGCTGTAGCACAGCTGAACTGAGAGCATTTACACCTGACAGTGAAATCAGAGATGTTTGGGCTGATCACAGATCCAAATGATGAAGGTAGCCTTTGTAAATGTGGAAGTTTTACAGTCTCAAACACACTAGTCTGAAATTGGTCACGACACAGGCTTTGGGAATATTATCGTAGAACAATTTGTCCGACTTTCACCGTCTGATAATAAACCAACAGATGTTCAAGGTACATCAATCAATGATTTCTCGTATTGTGATCATAAATAAAAACTGCAAATATATGAAACAGAAAAAGTGAAACTCTGCTTTGTGGCCCGGAAACATGATGTTAACTATGCAGAGCATGTGGTTTTGGACAGGGAAGCTCAGAGAATTTTGGGATGAATTAAAATGCAAATGACTTCATGGTGCAGAGATTTGTGGATCTTGCCTTCTGTTGGAGCAGCTCATTAAGCTGGTTGTGGTGATTTGCAGGAGAAAAGACATCTAGGCGTCTATTAAAACTGGGCTGAATAATGTTGAAAAGTATAAGTTTTATATGTCTAACTGTTGTTTCAACAGCGTTTCAACAACAATATATCAATATAGCAAGGTCTACAGAATCTTCTGGACACATTTCTGGGCAAAAGCTGTACAGAAGTGCTTTAAGAGTGAAATTGTTTACATACACTGAAGTGTTACTGCACAGGTTTACAAGTGAGATGCCACCAGAGTAATTGCAGCTTGTTGACTAACACCTACCTACAAGTTAGTCTGTAACTAACTAATTCCCAGCCAATTAAGAAAAAGAAATTGTATAGAAAATTTACTTGACATTTGGGGATCAAAAAATGACCCAACAACCTGAGGACTCAATTGCATACTTAAAAATGCTTGTTAGTCATATGTCACAACTTCCTAAAAATGTTCCAGTTTCAGGCCTGAAGAGTCTGCAACACACATTGAAACACTCACAGGCAAATGTTTGTGAGCCCAAACAAAGCACACACACACACATGGCAGCCAGGTGAGCGTGTGTTTGCGGCGGAGCCCGACAGCAGCTCAGTGTTTTATTACAGCAGAGCACTTTTATCAAACCCAACAAACAGAAACACCTGGTGTGTGATGCGACGCTGCAGTGCACAAACCAAACAACACAACTGAACAGAGGGACAGAGAGAGAGAGAGGTGCAGAGAGCAGAGAGTATGTGTGCAGAGAGGTCTGTCTGTACATCAAGGGAGAGTTTGTGTTATTCTGGACATAAACTGCTTACATGAGTGACACATAAAATGTCAAAATGCTTACATTTTTAGCCACTCCAGGAATGCTGATGTTGATTGGTTGGTTGGTCCACTACTTTGGTCCAAATTCAAATATCTAACCAACAATTGGCTGAAATGCCATGAAACTCTGTGCAGACATTTGTGGTCCCCAGAGGATAAAGCCTAATGACTTTGGTGATCCCCTGACTTTTCATTTAGTGCCACCTGCAGGTCAAACGAGTCGCTTATCCAGTGAAATATCTCAACATCTGCTAGATGGATTGGCACCAAATCTGGTACAGACATTCATATTCCCTAATGACAAATTCTGCTAAATTTGATTTGTCCAATATTTTGGTTTATGACCAAAGTACATTTGTGTTTTGTGCTAAATAGCAAATGTTAGCATGCTAACACACTAAACTACGACAGTGAACATGGCAAACATTTCACCTGCTGAACAACAGCGTGTTAGCATTGTCACTGTGAGCATGTTAGTATGTTGACATTAGTATTTACTTCAAAGCACTGTTTGTTTTCTGTGTATTTTAGTAAATGTAGCAAATTTCATAAGCCCCTTTTTCATTTTTTCTAAATACATTATAATCTAGCAACTATATAGAACTCACACGTACCTCAGTAAGACTATATATTATCACACTCTGAAAGGAGTGAATATGCATAATTAGCACTTTTAATTTTGATGTCTTTTGACTTCTGTACTTTTACTTAAGTATAATTTGAATGCAGAACTATTACTTGTACAGTAAGTGAATATATAAGTGAATATATATATTGTATACTAGGCAGCATGTTAGCTAAAGCAGCTGCTAAACAATGACAGAATGGACCTTTAATGCATTTCAGTGTGACAGACTGAGGTACAAACTGTTCTGCAGTACAATTTGTGGTGTAAACACGCACGCACACACACACACACACACACACACACACACAGACAAAGTGGCAGCAGCTAAGCCTGGTGTGATGTACATTAGCCCAACTCCTGGTTTCCATGGAGACTGGACTGATCGGGTGATTAGCTGTGTCAATTAACCTCTGACCAATCACAGAGAGAGCCTGAGCAGCAGCAGCTCACTGTGATCTGCAGATACGTTCACAGCTGAAATCAGACAAAAGCATATGGGAATTCTACATTAGCATAGTAAATTACATTCCTGTGCTTGTTTTGTTTTTTCAGGTATTGTCTTTTATAACCTTCTCCACAGAGTATTATTTGTGTTTGTTGGTTTTTAAAGCACTGTGGTACACATATTCTTTGTATATTTAATCTGGAAAATGGCAAATGAAATTTTTTTAGTTTTTTTTGCGTTTGATTGTGGCCCTCAAAAAATGACTTTCCTGTTTTCATCTTGAAGTAGGTACCCTAATAAAAAAACTAAATATTCTTGTTTGTTATTTTAGTGTCTTTTTTTTTGTCTCTTTTTGAGATTTCCTCATTTTCATTTTCCATAAATGGATAGATACATGTGCCCGCTCCACACATGAACATGCCTGATTCCCCTGCAGAGTTTACTGGCTATAATGAACCCTGGTACACTTCATGTTCACCCTCTAAGCCCTGTGAATGTGGGAATGTGAAGGGGCCACACTGCAGATTTTCACACCTGGACACAAATGCACCACCAGCCTGCTCTCCCCAGCGCGATGACCAGGTCAGTGGTTTCATGCCAGCACTTCAGAAGAGATAAAGTCCTCTTCAGCCCTCAGACTATGTTTTGTCAGAGGATATTCACCTCATAACAGGAACTCCTCTACTGTGAGTATCCGCACACAGTCGCAATATTAAATGTCTGCAGGCTGAATTTGTTTTACATTGAAATTGGCTTTTCATGATGACCAACATCAGCTGTTTCTGTTGTCAGGTGACTGCAGAGCTGTAAAATTGTCACCTTGCTCAGAACGTCAAAAGGCTACACAAGGTCTAAAGTAATTCCTAACAATGTGTGACTCATCAAATCAATTTATTACGATGCTGCATTCATCTTACAACGGAAACTGTTATCTTTACATGCTGAGCAACTATAACCTGATGACTGTGAATCATGAGTGATTACATGCTTCTCAGTAACTTGATTTTTCTCCAGTAATGTGAGTTTCAGTTTAATCAGGTTCATGTCTGGAGGAGGAGGCTTTTGTTTGCAGTTTGTTCTTTTATTTTAAAATTAATTTTTAAGTTGGATATTGCCAGTGTATTACTCTGTGTTGTATTGTATAGTAGGCAAGGACCATGCAATACTGCTGGGACTGTCAGCAGTTTACCACAAGGCACTAAATGGCATCAACACACTGTAACTTCCCTGCCACAGTGCCTTCCCAGGGAGAAGCCCAGAACTTAAAGAGGAAGTGATGTAAATGTGCGCAAATTTTCCACTTCAACTTTGGTGAACTTTGACACACAAATTCACGCTGTTGACCAACAGCAAGCCGTCTTACCAGTGCTGACCTCTGAGGGAACGGAGAGCCAGAGAGTACAAAATGGAGGGAGCTAACATGGCTTATTAGCTGTGTTGCACCATCCGCTTTTACTTAATAAAATAATCTCCTCTGCCAAACTCCTCCGCAAAAAAAGCAATGCCTTACAAACAGTTATGAGACAGGAGTCAATTGTACAAATACGTTGTTTAAATAAACTGTGTGAACTATTGTCCTCTTCTGCCGGGTTCAGACTACACAATTATTAAAATGGTCACTGCATCAGATTAGGAGATTCATAAATTCTTGCCGTGACTTGGCCGAGAGACATAACAGACTACACGTTGGTCCACAACCAATCATAGCTTGCCGTGTTTCATGACCTGAGTGATGTCATCGGGAAGGAGGTGCTAGGGACCGACTTCTGGGAACAAGAATGTAAACAAACACCGAAGCGGTGTGTTTGTTACCGGCTGTTTTGGGTTCGGAAAGGTGACGGTGACCTTTCCTCTGTTTCACAGGTCCAGCTCGCAGCACCAACATCCTTCCTCTTTGGCGTCGCCATGTTTACAGTTGAAGAGCGCTCTGTGCTCCTATTGGTCAACGTCACAAACGTGTTGTGGAATTTGTTGTGGAAGGCAAAACAAATTGTGATACGCTCATCTTTTTGCCGGGACATCGTGAGGCGTCCCATGCAGCATCAGTTGTCGTCCACTATGATACACTACACGGGATAAAATAATTGACTGAGTTATTGAACTTTACTGACAGTTAGCGACCTTGTTAGCTTAAAGAGTTTTTTTCCTCCTCTTCAATAAAACTATTGAATGAAATGATGTACAATCCTGAGAGCAAAATGCCAGGGGGGTGTAAACAGCCCAGTGCAGACAAAATAGAAAGAAGCTTATTTGCTATTATGACTGACTAACACATGTTCTCAGCTGGCTAGCGTGTTAGCGGTTAGCTTGCTGGCCACAGTAGTTCACCTCACCCCTTAAATCAACATACTGTTTACTGCACTGCAGCAAAGAAAACTAAAATTATACATTCCTTTAAAATTAAAGTGGGGTTTAATAGTGATGATGCTACTAATTGGTGTATTTAACCACCAGTCTCAATCAAACTGACATTTTTTCACAGTGTAGACCCCCATCATTCACCTGCAGAGCAGGGTGGCGGGGCTCTGTGATTGACAGGTCGCAGAGTGGATGTGGTCAGTGGGTGAAGCTTTAATGATCTGTAACAAGCAGACGAGGCAGGTCGTCAGTGGCAACAGAGATCCACAATCGTTACTCCTGCTTGAATTAGTGTGTGTGTCTGTGTGTGTGAAAAGAAAACATCCAGCTGAATCGGAGGTGATTCGGCGGATAATGTGTCCCTTTTCGTGACTAGAAACCTGGATTAATGACGATATACAGTATGACTCTTTTGTATCCAGACAGACTCTTCACTCACATCGACGGTACAACCCTTATTAATATTAGTATTTTTATTATCAGAGATCAGATCTGATCTGTTACAGGTAACTGACTACTGGGCGGCCAAAGGTCAGAGGTCACAGCAGATGGAGCAAATTAAAAAGGTTTTGCATTAATCACGGCTCTAAATTGGATTCCACAGAAACCAGCTGTCGGTCTGCCATTCACATGAATGATTTTACAAACGCACACTCAGAACAGGATCTACCCGCGATGAATCATTAAAAATGTGTGTGTGTGTGTGTGTGTGTGTGTGTGTGTGTAAATGTGTTGTACAGAGTGTGTGTATGTGTGGTTTTTTGCACTATGAGTCATTCGGTGCTCCAGAATAGAATTTGGATGATGCCTTCTGCAACGTGTGTGTGTGTGTGTGTGTGTGTGTGTGTGTGTGTGTGTGTGTGTGTGTGTGTGTGTGTGTGTGTGTGTTTGTGTGTGTCTGTGAGCGTCGCTGACCTCCATTGATCAGAATGAGTTAATCAGATTGATGGGTGTCTTGGCAGCAGCTCAGATTTAATAAACCACAGACAGACAGACAGACAGGTAGTTGAGATGAGGTCTCAGTGGAGCGACTTGGCAGTTTCATCACCGACTCGACAGTAACCAGCTGAACTTCCATCATGGAGGAACACGGTCTGTTAAACGCCTTTCAGACATGCGCCTCGCTACGTAAATGTGACGCAGATTTTCTATGTCAGTCTCATGCCAATGTCTCATAAGCAGCTGAGTTACTTTTGTTGCAGGTTTGGATTTAGTGACATTTCCGTAATGCCGGGCAGACACTGGCAAATTGTAGCCCTGACTGAATTGGTCGTCCCAGACTAATTTTAGAATCGCGGCGAATTGCTGCCAGATCGGTTGTCATTTAACGTGCAGTTTGAGGTCACGATCCCGGATAATTCGCCTGAACGCTCAACAATGTGGCTCGCAGACGATCGGATGGATTTCTGGCATGCCAGAAATTTTGGTCGTCTGTCTACGGTTTGAGCAGCTCCACGGTTTGATTTCACTAATGGCTGCTGTCAAAACATCTGTTATAAACTGCAGTGAGCTTGTTTTAATATGAATGGAGGAGTATTTTACATGTTTTGTCTAAAACTATAGTCTTGACTGAGACTGCTGTGTTACAAAACTGAACTTCACGGCAGAAAAGACACCTTATTGTCTGCATCTTCCAGCCATCTGCAGCTCCATTTTTTATTTTTTTTGTCTTACTTTCCGTTCATAGTAGAATTGCAGAACGTAACGCTGACTTTCTCTCTTTTCATCAACATTGAGGACACGGTCGTATTGTTTGAATAAAATTTATTGGAATTGTTGGACAAAACCGACCAGAGGTTCCCTGCTTACATTCAGTGAGAGCTCCACGACATGGCCGGCCAATTGATCCGTGCAGTGTGAGCGTAAGAGTCGCAGGTTCTGGCCGTGTAGATTCAAACGTGTAGTGAGTTAACACAACGTAGCTTCAGCTTCTGCCCAGCTTTACACTTCAGCACAGCACAAGTCTGAATTGAATGTCCTCACGTTAATGTGAAGGCTGCAGCTTAAATAAACAGAGAGAGATATTTAATGTGCAATTTGTTCTATTTTCTAAGAGCAGTGTAATGGTTATTGAGAGGATGCCCACCTGATGACCCTGTAGAATATTGAAACCTTTCTTTTTTCTTTGTTAAGACTGGTCAAGGGACACGATTCATGCATGGAAAAGTTGGGGTTGCTAATTAGTAGCAATTTGTAAGACTAGTGGAGGTAGATAAGCAGGGATGGCGACTGGAATACTGAGCAGGCCGTGGCATTCAGACGAAGCTGCCTATTGAGCCAGTTGGTCAGCCATTGTACTTTAGCCTGAGCAAATATACTGTAGATATAAGGCCTGATTAAGCAGCCGAGTATCTGCACTTCGTTTGGGTGAGGGTAGGATTCAAAGGCAGTTTAAAGGAGCAGGGTTAGAGAATGTATTTGTTGTCATAATCACAAACAAAATCGATTTGCAACACGCAGATTGCAAATGGAGGAAGCATCATGTTCCACAAACGACTGTCGCTCATAAATTGCCAATAATTTAGCGAGTCAAAGCTCTCATGCTCATGCAGTATGGGCCTTGGTTTTAATCTGTAAAACGTGCCAAATTGAACGAGAGGAAACTATCTCATGTTGCAAATCCCAGCTTGCATATTGCAAATGTGGTGAAACGGGTCCCTGGACTTTGCTGTAAAGCTGCATTCAACATTGTTGCATCTTGGTAATTAATTTAGGGATGATAGCCAAAACCACAAGAATATGGTAACACCCAGGTTGCAAAGAAACTGAACGTTCATTCACTGACGATGAAACATAACAGCTCAGTTCATCACAGAGAGCTGCACCTGGTCTGTGACTGAGCTGTGATTTGACTTGACCTACAGGTATGGATGCAGAATTTATCTGTGACCAGCAGTCTGGTCAACTGTAAGATGACCCTGTGTTTAATATGCTCTGTCACACACAGGTGGTGCTAGGCTGCAGAGAGGAGGAAGGGTTATTTTGTTCTGCAGCGATGAATGATCACCGGCTCTTGTCTGTCTCTGACTCTGTCTCTGCAGAGGGCAGACAGGAGATAAAGGAGTTTAAATAAAGGAATGAACGAGTTTTTCTTTCATTACTTTTCAGTTGAGTTCTGATCTCAATATTTACGCAGCAAAACAGCCATCTACTAGAGCCACGTAGAGCCACAAATCAGGTCTAACTGAACCAGATTAGTATTTTGTCCCACTCTACATATCATCAGAGAAGCTCCAAACCAACAAAGAGCAGGTCAAAGGTCAGAAGTCCCTCAGCCAATATTCTTGTGACCCCAGAATGATGAAGATGATGATGATAAAATGCTGAGATGCCATTTTTGGAATCCATACCTTCTAAACACAGAGGCAGAAAACTGTTTCCTGAACACATGCTGTCTAACTGACTGAACTACTAACAAGCTAAATTGCCAAATAGCTGACAGGCTACCTGACTAATTAGCTCACTAACTGACTAGAGAAATAACTAGCAAGCTAATTGACAAACTGGATACCACGGGACAAAAATAGTTTGCTTAAATTGGATGCACAGTCATCTTTCTGAGAAGAAACATTTCACTGATAATTGTTTAAAAGGCATTAATAGATATATATATTTGGCTACTTGAGAGCAGCAGAACAAATTGAAACCACAGCACTGAAATAAAGTATAAGGTTATTATGGCGAACATTGACCAACATTAGCGTTCGTTTGGAGTTGTGTTTGTGTCCACCTGATGAATCAAAGTCCAATATTCACTCTCCTTTTAGCTCTGCTTTGATCTCCACCAACTCCTGAGAAAAATATTTGGCTCTCTCAGCTAAATGTTCCACTGTGTTCCCCAGATTGTTGCTAACGTTGTATGTCTGACGTTTGGTACTGGGCAGGTAGTGTGCAGTGGCTTTATCATCTGCCTGATGTGGCAGAAAACCATACTGATGAGGGCTGTGTGAGTGAATCAAAACAGTAAAGTTATGGGATGTAAAACCAAAACGATGAGCTGAAAGACGCTAAAACGTTCTGTAGAGCTGAGGGGAACTGCAGAGTTGGTCATATTTCTCTGTGGGTTCATCACTTCAAGCAACCCCTTTTACATGACACATAATCTGAGCCATTGTTAATATAATAGTATTGATTAGTGTAGCTTTAGGGAAAATTTTCCCCTTTTTGATATTTTTGTTTGATAAAATAATGTACAAATGTGGGTCTAAGTCACTATTATAAAATGTATATATTAATTATTTTGTTGTGACACTTCACCTTGATCTGCTGTGGCTTTGATTGTACCTCATTCGTACAAAAGCATCTCCCAAATGAATAAATGTAAAGTAAATGTACTTCCATACTTGTTCCACGGTATTACATGGATACTCTTGCTAGTGGCACTTTGATATGCAAAAAACTGTGGTTAACACAACCCAGGAAGTGGTTTTCACTGAACAATAAAATAATGTAGTGTAAACATCAGTAAGCAGAGATTTGTTTCCGATAAAGCATATTTTTATATAAACGGTATCCCTGCAAGCTCTCACCCTGCAGCAAGCTGTCCCTCTGTTTTTCTCCATTAATATCTATCTACAGATATCTACGTCAGAAAGTTTGAATTATCCTACAAGTTTCAGTCATTCATTCAAAAACACATCAGGACGAGTGCTTCTGAGCTTCTACACTTCTACACTCAACACGTCTGATTCTGAATATACAGGCAGGCAGTTTTTGGTTTTGGGGATCAAGTCTTCACAGTCAAACTCAGAGTTTAGTCACCAGTCTTTGGTGTTAAACTGGGAGCCTCCAGATCCCCAAATTTCCCCTTGGGAACAATAAAATTTAAGTTGATTATTTTTAAGTCATATTTATCCCAACTGAAGTACAGTTAACTTACTATTATTTATTTATTTCAGTTCTGTTACTTTAGTCAAGTGTTACTTCAACATAAACTTATTTACTTGCATTTTACTAAACAAGTCAATGGTCTGTTATAAAGATTGAAGCAAATTAATTAAATACTTCAAGGATATTATAGTCTCGAGTCTAACAAAAGACTCATACAGATGCTATAATACATTTTCTAGTGAAAACAGAGGGGAAAAACTTAATAAAAAGGTGCCATAAGGTCACTGCCGACTCACTAATTGGTAGCACAGACACACTTTAGCTCACCATGGAAGCATTATAGCAATATTATAGGAACACTGACACTCTCTGACCCTGTAGGAATACATAATATTATACACAGTGGTCCCTGCCTGGATTATCACACCCTATTAAGGTCTATCCTATAGCGACTATACAGAACAATACAGGCTTCACAGCACCCTGTAGGAACATTAAGGAAATATTACAAGGATATTATAGAGCACTGGGCGCCTCAAAGTAATTATACAGATATTATATATGACTATGATAATGAAACATGAGCATAAACATAATCAAAAGGTGCCATAAGGTCACTACAAACCAAGCAGCAGAGACACCACAGTTCACTGTAGGAATATCATAGAAATATTATAGGAATACCACCAGAAAGACGTGAATATTAAACGGCAAAGGCAAATACCACAGCACCATAGAAACATAATGACACACAATATAACGAAAAATCTGAAAATATTATAGGAACATCATATGAGACTGTCACCAAAACTCAGCCCTGAAACAACAGAAGCATGACTGACACACTATAGGAGTGCTACAGGAACATCGTAGAGGCACTAAAGCAGACAATGTCCCTGTAAAGGCGCACGCAGAGCGGCACAGACACACTGTCAGAGCTCAAGAATATTATAGGAATATCACAGAAGACTGTCAACAAGCGCTGAAACAACAGACGCATGACTGACACACTATAGGAATATTACAGGGACATCGCAGAGGATGAGGAGCTGTGGAGGCGCATAAAAAGGCGCATATAGAGCGTCAGAAGCCTCTGAGTATTATAGGAACATCATAGAAGAAAGAACGGAAAACATACTGAAATGGCGAAGATGGAGCTCCTCTAGCTTATCTCTGTCTCTTCTTCCTCCTCTCCTCTTCCTCTCTGGTCGGAAAGTCTGCAGCCTTCTTCACTTTCTCTCTCTCTCTCTCTCCCTCTCTCTCACACTCTCTGTCTCTCTCTTTATCTCTCCCAGTCTCTGTCAAGGTCTCTCTACCCCCCCTTCGCTCTCTCTCTCTTTTGTCGCCGTGATATCTGGCCGTGCCTTCACTGGCGGAGAGCGGGATGGAGAGGGAGGGGGAGAGTCAGACACACAGACAGGAGGGAGAAGAGGATGATGATGGTGGTGATGATGAAGATGGTGGAGGGAGAATCAGACACTGCAGCAGTAGAAGAGGAAGAAGACGGCGGGTTTACCTCTCTCTCTCTTTCCTTCCTCCTCTTCCTTTTCCTCTTTTTCTTTATTTCTCAGGGACGCGCACGCAAACTCGGCGACGCGCGCGATGGAGAGCCAGCGGGGGCGCGCACATGCAGGCTCTCCAAGGATGGCAATGCATTCCCTGCCTCTCTCTACCACTCATCTGTCTCTCGCTTTCTGAATTAATTCAAAGCATGTAGACTGTGTGTGTGTGTGTGTGTGTGTGTGTGGCAGCCTTGCAGTCAGTCTCTGGGTGTAGTTTTGATTTTCCACACCGCAGACTAGATCTCTCTCTCTCTCTCTCTCTCTCACACACACACACAAACAAAAGTATCTATAGGTGTTGAAATGCATCAATGTGTAATTTCCTTTGTTCATCAAAGCAGTTAGACTCTAGACTGTAACTTCCTAGTATTAGTATAGATCTAAATATATAATAATATATAATATAGATCTATTAATAAATCATCAGATTGTGAAAAGTCCCTTTGGTATCCTCCCCTCTAATTCATTAGGAAGACCCCTCTAATGGACTGTTAGACCACTTCTCAAAAAGAGCTGCACAGCATCTGGACCAAAGTCCATTTACCATATTAATAATTTATTACATATTCATGTTGCAACCAAAGCAACATGACAATTCAACAAAATCCCAGATTAAGTAAATAACAGTGTCTTTTCTTTTCATTCTACGGTTTTGAAAATTGCTCTCTGCAATATCTGTGTGTAGCAGCTGTAAGGTGGTCACATTGCTCACAGATCGAAGAACACCAGTCGCACCAGAATTCAGGGTCTGCTCTTATATCTTCTCTATATAACAGAGCAGCATGGAGCACAGTCTGCATACACTCACAGTGGCAGGCTCTCTCCCAGTCCCCAGCAGAGACTGCCCTCCCAAAGAGAAACACCAGCATCAGTCGTTTCAGATACTGTAGTGCCACAAAACGGCATTTTTTTTATGGTAAAGAGACAAAGCCCTGTAGCAGCTGTAGGAATTAGGCAATGACTCTTGTCCGTCAGAATCAAAGGAGGAAGTCAGGTGTCGTTATAAAGCCACAGAGCAGAGGGAGGAGGTCGGGCTGGATGGACGGGTCAGCAAAACGTCAGACTTAAACACGGTAGACCACTGTTTGTTTCACGTTTCCTACAGACAGTCAACGTTGGTTTCTTTTAAACATGACGCGATCGTTCCCTAACCTTAATGAAGAAGCCAATTTAACCCAAACCAAGTTTTTTTTGTGCCTAAACCTAACCAAACCTTAACCACAGTGGTGGCATAATGGAGATTCAGCCTCTCCTCCTGTCTCTCTCTCTCCCTTGACTGCATGTTGTCCTTGTCTCTCGCTCCTTGTGTTTGTTTCTGTTCTCCTACCTGTGCGAATGGTGAGCTTGGTGTTTATGTAGTTTGTGTAGGATTCCTCCTCTGTTGCTCCTCCTGAGGTTTCTTCCATTTTTCCCTGTTAAAGGGTTTTTTGGGGAGTTTTTCCTTATTCGAAGGGTGTAAGGACAGAGGGTGTTGTATGCTGTACTGATTGTAAAGCCCCTTGAGGAAAATTTGTGATAATGTGCTATATGAATAAAACTGACTTGACTTGCCTTGGTGTCACAAAACAGATTTATTTTCTGTGATTTCTAACGTTTTTGTCAGGCACAGACAAATGATGTTGTTCTGTCGATATATATGGAAGCGTATACGGGACTATATTCAAATGATAATGTAAACTTGAAAATGAAAATGTAATTCCACAATAGTAGTTTGTTCCAAATCAAAACTGGTTACAACCGAAATATTTTCAAATCTATATCAAAGAAAATTACACAGAGCTACGTTCACCAAAATAAAACAAAGACATTAACTTAGCTACATGCGCATGGCAACTAATGTATGGTTATGGCTAGGGTATGGATAAGGTTAGGCAATTAAAGCACTTGGTAAAGGTTAGGGAAAGATCATGGTTACTGTTAATAAATAGGTCTGTTAATTGCAGGTGATGGGACACAAACTCCAGTCACCTGCATGACCATCTACCATTCTTCCTTTCAAGTTTATGTCCAAACATAGCCCCCATCTTATTAAAATCCAGGGCTAAGACCAGATCTCCACATGTAAATAGCTAATAATGCACTCTGAGCTAATTTTCCATGAGTTACTTTTGCGTTTTGTGACACAAAAACAACTCCTCGTGTTGATCTCAGTAGCCAGATTTCAATCCAAATGTAGCGCAAATTTGAAGAAACCAAAATTAAAATAGAATGCAAATTTATGCGTGTCTCCATCCACTACTGTTATGCGAATATTAAGAGTTGGTTCATTGAGATAAAAAGTAGGTGGCGCTAATGCTCCTGTCAGGTGCCATTATACCACTGCAGAAGAAGAGGACACAACGAGATGACATCATTAACAGAGTGCCAGCCAAACCTCAAATAATGTAGAAGACACATATGGCATTTCTGTTTGTTTCATGTAGTAATATGAGGAAGGTTACAGTCTCCTCATGTTTTCGTCTCTTCACAGGAAACTTGAGTGACGTTTAAGTCACATGCTTCATGTTGCCTAGGTTGTGATTAATTCGCTAAGTCTGCTACCATTGCACTTTGTCGCATTTTGCTTTTATCGACACACCAACTTTTCCACCTCAGCCAAGCATAAAAACATTTTTGCGATATTTTGAGTTTTTTTTAATTTTCGGCTTTTCCACTCGTGTTTTTTTATGCATAAATTGAAAATGCACATAAAAACAGGAGCAGAGGCGAATCGTTGCTCCAGAAAGAGTCCGTGGATAGATTGTTTGAGTTTTCTCACACATGATGGTTTCAATTAAGATTTTTCCGTAGCGGGAATTCATCCTCCATATTTTTGCTTCCTTTCTCAATTCAATTTTCCTTCTTTCTGTCCATCTGTCCATCATTCCCTCCAATTTTTAATTCCATCTTTGATCATTTACCTCCCTCATCCTTCCATTCATCCACTCCTTTGTCCCTCCCCTTTGTCTTTTCCTTCCATCTCTCAATTTTTTACCTCTGTTCTGTCCCGTATATGCTTCCCTCTTTTCCCTGCTTCTCCAGTCCTTTCCTCCACCCTTCCCTTACCTTCCCCTCGTCCACTGATTACTTCCACCTCCCCTCATCCTTCTTTTATAACTCCATTCTTGTCACTTTTCATTCCCACATCCTTCTGATTGTCTATGTCCTTCCATTCATCTGTCTCCTTCTTTTTCCATCCCTTCGTTCCAGTCGTCTTTCACCTCTCTACGATCTCTTCTTCTTCCCTCCGTCTCTCTGACAGCAGACCAGAGTGAACTGAGGACACAGAGACAGAGAGAGAGTGGTAGAGCGAGCTTGGTTTGAACAGGCTGACCTAGTTAGACTCTCCCTTCAATAAAACATTGAGACTGAGAAAAGAAACACACAGGTCTCTCTCTCTCGCTCTCTCTCTCGCTCTTTCTGTCTGTGTTTCTCTATCACTCTATCTTTGCTTCTTTTGGAGAGTTTTCAGTTTTCAGTTCAAAATTTAAGCCTGGAAACTCGCGAATCCATTTTCAGCTCAGTCAGTTCGAGCAATCAGCAAAGCTTGAAGATGATTCAATTCAATTCAAAGGCTTTATTGGCATGAAAGTTTTGAAAAACAATTTTGCCAAAGCATCCAAGTACAAATTGATCAAATTGATAATTTGACTAAATATTAAATAAAGAAAGTTGTAGATATAAGATGAAGCATATGTCTTCACCTTTTGCTGTGCATCTTAACAGAAATTTCCTGAACAATTGCCATGTTCTTTCCCATTTTGTTTTGTATTCCGTGAAAAGCAAATTAATTTTTCAATCAGCATCTGGATGTGGTAGTTAGCAGTGGTGGAAGACGTACCCAGATCATTTACTTAAGTAAAAGTAGAAATAACATTGTCTAAAAATACTCAATTACAAGTAAAAGTCCTGAATTCGAAATGTTACTTAAGTAAAAGTACAGAATAATTAAAGTATCAAAGGTAAAAGTACTCATTATGCAGAATGGCTCCTTTCAGTGTTATTATTATAGAATATTATATTATTCTGTTTTTGTCACTAACAGCTGCATGTAAGAGCATTTTAATGTTGGAGTTCGTCAATGTGGAGCCAATTTCAGAAACTTTGTGCACTACTGGCGGCTGTGGTAGTGGTAGAGCGGGTCGTCCACTAATCGGAAGGTCAGCAGTTCGATCCCGGCTTCCGCCAGCCCACATGTTGAAGTGTCCTTGGGCAAGAGGGCTGTGCCTTCGGTGTGTAACTGATCAGTTTCTTTGGACTGATGAGCGGTTGGCACCTGCCATTAGTTTTTGAATGGGCTGAATGTGATATGTAGTGTGACGCGTTTTGAGTGGTCGGAAAGACTAGAAAGGCGCTATACAAGTACAGTCCATTTACCATTAGTAGTATAGTTCTGTATCATATCGTATGATTTTTTATGTAACTAGTAACTATAACTGTCAAATAAATATAGTGGTACAATATTTCACTCTGAAATGTAATGGTGTATAAGTATAAAGCAGCATAAAATGGAAATATCCAAGTAATGTACAAGTATTTCAATATTTTACTTGAGTAAACGTTACACCACTGTGTGTAGCATTTGAACATTTCGGGCTTTGGCGACCCCTAGTGGTAAGATCAAAAAACGATACTAACAGACAGCAATGCACATTGCTTCCCCCAACACACAACAGAAAGCTGAGCTAGAAAAAAATGAAAAAGAGACAATTAGACAAAGATATAAATAAAGATATAAATATTTGAATTTGACAACCTTTTTTAAAATCGCTGTTTGAATAAGTTATTCTATCATTTCCTCTCAATACAAAACAGAAGGTTAGTGAATATGAATCTCTCACATGCCAGTTGCCAAGACAGAATACTGTGTATGTATTTTTAGACCAGTCTTCATTTACATCCACTTGTCTTTTTCAGCATTTTGTGCAAATTGTGCATTAAAGAAACCTCTGAAAATGCCAGAAATTGAGGGGGGGAAATGCCCAACTCTCGCAGGCTGATGGAAATACATTTTTCAAATAAACAATGACATTGATGAACCTGCTTCAGATTCCTCTACTATAAACGAAACACTCCTGTTTTGCTGCGACATACTGTTTCCAGCCCCCGCTCCACTAGAGAGACTGAAAAATAAAGAAAAAAAACGTCATGTGAGGTTGTCACGGTAGTCCTGAGGTCTACAACGGTGAACCTTACAGTGTAACCTCAGTGTCCCAGGATCAACTTTGGTCGGGGACACTTGTTTCACGTCACCTGCACCAATCTGCTGCAGCTGATGAAAACACCTCAGGGTATGTGCATACAGGGCCTTAGCCAGCCTTAACACACTCATCACCACTCTGAAAATTTAAACCAAAAACCAAAAAGGAAGTAAAATGTAAATGTTCTAATTACTTGTTTTTCATGTTATTCATTAATTTAACTGTTCAATTACACTATGTAAATCTTATTTCTCAACATGAAGGTCTAACACCGGTTTCAGTGTATGAAACTCAACAAGCCTGCAGGTAGGCTGCAACACTGTAGGCTTTTAATGTGGAAACAAACATCAGGAAGTGTTGAGGTTTGCTGACGGTAGCTTAATATTGTGTTGATCTCCTCATAAGCTGTGCCGTGCGTGCATCTCACCATAACGGCACTTGGAAACCCGTCTGAAAGCAGGTGGGAGAAGGTGACAGATTTTATCAGTCAGACTGACAGTGCAAGGCCGGGACTATTTCCTGCATGGAAGCAGTACGTACAGTACCAGTAGCCTACAGACGTGACAAACTATAAAAAGTCTCAGTTGAAAAGATTTGTTCATCCATTTTTGGCTAGCACTAGGGTACAGAAGTGGTCAACATGCCCAAATGATGGGGGAACAGAGGCAAATTATTGCTTCAGAGAGAGTCAGTGGATTTTTGTTTCCTTTCTCGAGATAATTTTCTTTCCTCTTGTACATCTGGCCATCATTCCCTCCCACCGTTTTCCTTAAATGCTTAATTCCATCTTTGATCATTCCCCTTATAGTTAGGCTGCTATAGGATTTTAATGTGGAAAAAAAAACATCAGGAAGTGTTGAGTTTTGTTGACGGTAGCTTAATATTGATCACAAGTACAGCAAAGAAGAAATGAATGGAGCATGAAAACATTATTTCTGTTAAATAAGAGTGGAGAGTATGACATGACTGTTATTGTACTGATGGAATTCATTCTGTGGAAATGTACATTATACTAAATGTACCATGTACAAGTGATTTCACCCCCTTTGATGTTTCTTTACCCAGCCTTTGTTTGTTCGTGCTGGCTACGGCCGGCCATTATTTGAATACCGACTTTTATATGAGAGTTTATTGTATACCAGTAGACGGTGACCTTGTCTTCCTCCTCAGTGTGGCCCTCTCTGCCAGCTGCAGGGCAGTTTCTCTTCACATAACTCTGACAATAAAAGCAGACACCATGTTTACTGTGATAGATTACAGAAACTTGAGTAAGTTTCAAGCCTCTGCAGGTTGGTTTTGTCTATTCACATTCACACCTTTACACACACACACACACACACACACACACACATACACAGATCTGTCATCCTCACACTGATCTAAGCTGGTTAATCAGATTTCTGTCGTTCCTACCTGTTTGGATCTGAACCAACAGACACAAGCTGTCGACTTCTCCGGATGAATTCAGAGACACGCTCCCTCCTTCCCTCTCTCTCTCTCTCTCTCTCTCTCTCTATATGTCTGCAGTGTGTAGGTGTGCAGCAGTGTGTAATAGGTTTTTCAGTGCAGCTTTGCAGCCTGAAGCTTCCACCGGGCTCAGAGGGAGAAAGTCAATTACAGCAGGGCTGAGCCTGGCCTGTGGGGGGGCGTATGGGAGGGAGATAAGAACGTAAAGATGGCTGCAGCAGAGCGCTCCTCTGGCTGCATGCATGGGCGGCGAGCGCTGCACTTTGCCCTCCTGCAGCTTTCCAGACGCAGAGCCAGAAAGCTGCAGCAGGGAGGAGGACTCAGACTGAGACTGAAACACAGGAGAGGAGATAATGTGACTGCATTCAATAGTATTTATTCTAACGTACAAGTTTATCGATTGCTTTTTATCAATTTAAAGGCTCAATCAGTGATTTTGGATCATATAAATCTGATATCTATTCACATATGAATGTAGGTTTAAGGATAATTCTGGTTTATTACAACATAAAATGTATTTTTGTAGTTTTGACCATCAAAATAAGACGGTGTAGTCCCTCATTCGTCCAGGAGTGTTCTATCGTAGAAAAGGTTTCAGTCGTAGTCATCTGGACACTGTTTTCAGAATCGAGACGTTTCAGCTCCCATCCAGAAGTCATTCTCAATTTTGACCATCATTTATATCTGTCCTGATGACATTGTACTAACCACGTTAAGTGCTGAAATCTGGGGAAAACTTAACCCCTTAACAAGCAGTGGTCTGACTACAGGCCGGGAGCAGGGTTTGGGACAGCATCCAATTGAATCCTCACACAACCTTGACAAACTGTAGTTTGACAGACTGTGTGAACCATTTTAAAGTAAGGTCCAAATATCACTGCGACAACAGTAACAGAAGCGCAAAACAATACAGTAACATTGAAAAGATCCTTAAAAAATAGGAAAGGAAAAAACACACATTTCTATGTAAATTTGGATCACTTGGACTAATTCTGACTTCTTTTTTTACAGTAAACTTCAAAGAGTTTCCTTTCAAGAGAAACCAGGGTCATGGCTGTAATCAAAAGGGTTCGAGAACAGTAACCATTTTATTGTTGGGTGGATGTCACTTTCAGGCTTGTGCGTAAAAAAGAGGTGCTTGTTACAGGGTTTAAGTTCTTTAGACGTCCAGGTAGCAGGTAAACTTTGATTCAACAGCATTTAAATTACAATATTTCAGTGTGCAGTTAGGGACCAGCTTCACAATAAAATATGGTCGCTGAAATGCCGTTGAAACATCGGTTATATCAAACTTTGAAAAAAAGCAAACCAACCAAATCTAGCTGGGTTTAGTCTAGATATCTAGACATATTTTAGCCTGCAAATCACCAACTGTAAAGTCTCAATAGATTGAATCACAACTGTTTTATATCAGTGAGTGACAGGAAGTAGAAGAACAGATTGCAGTGAAACAGGAAGCTGAGCTCTGTGTGTCTGTTGTAGATCCTCGGCTCAGACGGCGGCCAGGCGACAGCAAACTGGAGGCTTTGTTGTTACTGTTGTTGTGGTGTTTGTTTTGAGCCGCACAACACTTCTGGCATTCAGGACACACACCGTCATGAGCTACACACACACACACACACACACTTACAAACACACATGAATCTGAAGAGAAGTGAGGATGAGAAAAGTACACGTAGAGATGGAAATTTACGCACACACACACACACACACACACACACATACACCTAAACGCATCGTATACATGAACAAACACGGAGTGAGTGCCTTGCTCAGGGATGCAGAAACACACACACACACACACAGCGGACAATGAGACAGGCTTTCAGCTGGTGTGTTTGTGTGGTCTCATCTTTTTTTCATCTCAGCAGCGACTCTAGCCAGGTGTGTGTGATCTTGTGCTTCTATATTTATGAGAACTGATTTGAGTTTTAGACCTTAAACCTGCAATAACTGATTTTTTTTTTGTTGTTGTTGCTTTTGTTATTGAACATGATCATTAATTTGGAGTCGTGTTCGTGTCACCTGATGAATGTCAGTCCAATATTCCCTCTCTTTTAGCTCTGTTTTTGGTCTCCACCAACTCCTGAGGGAAATATCTGGCTCTTTAGCTGCTAAATGCTCCACTGTGTTCACCAGCTGCTCTCTGACTGTGTCTGTCTGCTGTTTGGTGCTGAGCAGGTAGTGTACAGTGGGGTTTTAGGGCTTTTTCACTAAAAACAGCTGCCGAAAACGACGCTGTTAGAGCAGTGAGAGTGAATCAAAACAGTAAATTTGTGGCCGGACAGCTAAACAACGAGCTGAAACTCACTATAAAGATCTGTAAAGCAGAGAGGAGCTGCAGATTCAACTGATAATCCTCTGTAGGTTCATCACTACCTGAGACACCTTTCACACTGTCACCTTGTTTTCACACTGTCATTTGATACATTGTTATTATAAAGATATCAATTATAGCTGGTTTAAAGTGAGGACATTGTGTCTGGTCCTCAATTCTTCAAAGGGCTGTTTGAGGGTTAGGACTAAAGAATTAGGTTTTATTTAACATTAAAGTTAGGGGCTAGAGAATGTATTATGTCAGTTGAGGGTCCTCACAAGGATAAAAATACACTAATGTGTCTGTGTGTGTGTTTCTGAAAGCCTAAAGCTCCTGGCTGCGCAGGATTAGCAGTCTTGCGTTTCAAACAGAGAACGAACGTCAGCCTGATGCTCGCTCTCTCTCTCTCTCTCTCTCTCTCTGCAGAAGCTAATAAGCTCCACTGCTTTTCCTCCTGCAGTGAGCTGATTACAGTGTTATATCTCAGACACCCCCATTCACCTCCCAATACACCAATATACTCCCTTATAAACTACAATATATTGTACCTCCATACCTGAATATACCCTACCTTATACCCCAGTGCACTCCCATTACCAGATGATTCATCCCATGAGGGTTATTTTTGCAATTTATAGTATCCAATTATATCTGTACAGTACTGTATTTCTCATTACATTTCTATTTTTACTCCACTTTCATTTCAGAGGAAAATATTGAGATTGTCCAGGAAAACTACTTTAAAAGATGAGTCTGGCAAAAATCTATATTTTTGTTATTGTCAACAAATCACATGAAAAGCCAACCAACCATAAAATATCCACTAACAAGTTTTGTGTGTGTATCACAGCCTGATGTATCTCCTTCCTCTGAGCCATAGAGCTCCATTGTTGTCCAGAAACTATAAACTAACACATCAGTGAGCCGCACTGTTGCACTGGGTGACATGTTCCTTCATCACCATGAACACACACACTGTAGTTTGTTCTGACTCAGTCCCACACACACCGTCCTGCTGCCCCAAACACTCACTAGAGCACCAAATGTGGATTCATCCGCCGCTGAAAATAGTCCCCAACAAATGCACCATTTCCTCCTGTTTGAGTGATGTTTGCTAAACCAGATGTTTTGTATTTGTGAGCTGTTTTTAGATAGAAGATTTGAGCTTGGAGCTGAGAGCCACAGACAGGAAGTCATAAAGTATTGAGAGACGAACTAACACAGGTTTTGGTCTTTTTATGGAATTTCTTGACAAAAGAAGATTATACAATATTGCCAGCCTCATCCTTTAAAATTAACTGTTTATCTTTTCCTGACATGTAACCTCATCTGGCCGGGCACATAATGACTAGTAGGGTTCTAGTTTTATACTAGAACTAGATGTTCTGTACATGGAGCAGATTAAACCATGACAGCCAACAACACAAAACTTCTGTTTACATGGCAACACTTCATATCAATAATTTACACTTTTCACATTTAATTATTTTACTCATGTAATGTTTAACCGTTTTGTTTACTTGAGATGAAAGTTTTGAAAGCAAGATCTTTCCATTGTGGTATTGCTACTCTGAAATAGAAAAGCCAAAGAAAAAGTCAAGTGCTGAATACTTTTTCCATCATTTATGCCCCTCCATGGAGGGCATACTATACCCTTCTATTTACCCCCATATACTGTACCCCCATAAAGTATTCCAATTTTATCCATATGCCCCTACATACCAGTTCTTCATTATATTTCCCACATGTACCCTTATGAAAATTCATATATTCCTATATAAAACCCCGTATGCATCATATATACTGTATCTAATATGGGGTTATATAGCTTCACGCATTCTGAAAAACTCGGAGATCCAACAAGATAATTATGATTACATTTTTCATAATTCTGCAGATTCCACCAGCAGAGCTGTCGAATACAACCATCCTTGTTTCCTCTCTCCCATTCTGTGTGTGTTGGGATAGACTGTATATCCCGAGTGTCTCTGCTCCCCTGCTTTATATTCTGCTCCAGACTCTCACTTTCTCACACAGACTGACGGTCTCGCGATGGACAGATAGAAGAAAGAATGAAAGAGAGACAGACCAGAAAAGACAACTACAAAAGGAGCCACCCTTCTTTCCTTTGTCCCTCCATCCCTCCCTCTTAAGGCAGGAACATGCTTCTCTTCTCCGAACGTGCACAGCTGTCATTCAGAGGCATTCGCGGGGATGAATCTTTTATACTCGTATGTAGAAGTAGCGATGGTGGAGGAAGTATTCGGATTCTTTACTTAAGTAGAAGTACCGAACACTGTGAAAATACTGCATTACAAGTAAAAGTCCTGCACTGAAAATGTTACTTAAGTAAAAGTATAAAAGTACAATCAGCAAAATGTCCTTAAATCAAAAGTAAAAGTACTCAATGCAGGAAAATGGCCCCTGTAAGTTTTTTGCTTTAACTTATCATTATGAAGTAAATGTCGACTGCACAATGTAAAGGCTATAGAATAATGACACCATCGGCGTTTAGATTGGTTCCCTATAAGCCTCATTTTTACTTTACGATCTCCCGGGGAAACGAAGGCTCAGTATACATCACAAAGGAACCAAAAGAGGAAGAGGACAGTGCTTTTGTAGCTATCAGTAGCTATCGGTAGCTATCCCCAGGCAGTGGAAATGGCGGACGGTGGAACAACCGGAGTAACTGTGGAAACTCTACCCGGCAAATTAAAAAGAGCCCCGTTTGCGAGAAGGCAAAGAAGGTGAAGAGGGAGAGTGATAAAAAAATGAGGTAAAACAAGAGTGAACCTCGGACGGGCATTTTACTCAGGGAGAGAGTTCCTGGACTTGAGAGGTTTCCAAACCGGCATTCAGTTGGCGTTCTCTCTACTAGATCAGTAAGTACTAAAACCTGCCTACTTATTAATACTTACTTACTTATTAAACTCAGGCAAAGTGGACGGACACTGTCTTACAAATGTCGAGCTTTTTATGTGAAGATGAAAACCATATTATCATCACTAACTCTAGCTGCTGTTTACATTTATTGTGTTGTAAAATGCTAAATAAATTACCTTTTACCTTGATTTAGGAGGTGTGTGTGTGTCAGCTCCTCTGTCAGCCTCTGCGATCTACAGTTACCCATAACACCTTTCTCTGCGTAGACCCGCAGTGACGTTTGCATGTATCTTTGGAGAGCCATAATTCCAGCCTTACTCTTTATTGCCCCACTGCTCTCTCTGACAGAGACTCGAACAGACTGCAAACTGCTGACTGGTAATTAGACTCGATTGTAAACTCAGACAGCAGTGAAGTCGCGTAGTGCACAATGTTTTCAACAGGCTGATATGAGACCTTGACCTCTGCTACCAATACAGATGATTACAAATTACCATTTCTGATAACTGATATAAAGTTTTAACATCCCTTTAACATAGTCATAAAACACAATTATTCAGCAGTGATGGAAACATGGTGCACAAATCCTTTACTTCACCAACAGTATAAATACTACGATCGAATACCAGGCTTTTCAAAGTAAAACCAATGGAGCTCAATGGCACACAGGAAGAAGATATATCAGGCTTTGAAAACACACAATACTTGTTAGTAGGATATATTCAGTGTTGTTTTCATCTTTTCATGGGATTAGCTGACAATAAAGTCGTGTATGTGTAGAGACATACAGCTATAATGGGGTACTTTAAATTGCAATATTAACCCTCTTTAGATTAATCTGGTAATGACATGGTCCAACATGTTTTTTGGACAACAGTGGAGCTCTATGGCACAGAGGAATAAGATATATCAGGCTTTGATACACACACAATACTTGTTAGTAGATACATTCGTTGTTGGTTTTTGGTGTTTTTATTGGATTTGCTGACAATAAGAAGAACATAAAATATCATCAGCTTTATCCTTTAATGTTCTGTTTTGAACAAATGAATGGCACGAAAATAATAATTATTATTATCATTGGACACAATCTCTCTGGGTGGAGTCTGCATGTCCTCCCCGTGTTACCGTGGGTTCTCTCCGGGTTCTCCGGCTTCCTCCCACCGTCCAAAGACATGCATGTGTAGGTTAATTGATAACTCTAAATTGCCCGTATTGAATGAATGTGTGAGTGAATGGTTGTCTGTGTCTGTGTCTGTGTTCGCCCCTGCGACGAGTTGGCCACTGTCCAGGGTCCCTGCCTGGAGTCACTAGGTGGTTAACGGGGAAAGCTGTGACATGGATGGATGGATGGATGGATTATCATTGGACCTGGTGGTTCAAACTGTGACAATACAGAGTCATTCTGGAGTGTTTGTGACATGTCTTCATTATTTTACAGCCATTTCTGTTGTAATGATTGTGTATGGGGAAAAGTTGTTTTTGGGTCAGTGACCTGCAATGCATCGCCTCACAGCCAAGCACTGTACTGTTCCTGGAGGTTTGGTAGTTATCAGCTAAACCCTGATCACATCAGCAAACAGAGGGAACAGCAGGAGTTTTGTGTGTGTGTGTGTGTGTGTGTGTGTGTGTGTGTGTGTGTGTGTGTGTGTGTGTGAGAGAGCGTGTATTACTCATGTTGTGGGGACATACATCTGTTTACACAGTCACATTGTGGGGACTTCTTTGTGTGTGTGTGTGTGTGTGTGTGTGAGAGCCAGCTGAATGACCTACAGGGGACATCACTGCCTGCACACACACACACACACACACACACATCCCAAACTTCTGCAAACACACAGTGGATGTCTCTCACACAGCAGTGCATCATGGGTAAAAGAAATATCTGGATGGCATGAAAACACAAAACTGACTCTTCTCTTGCATCCACCTCCTCTTAACCTCTTTCCCCTCTTCCTCATTCTCTCCTTCCTGTCCTCCTCTCATATCTTCCTCCTCTTTCTTCTCCTTTTTTTCTCCACTTCCATCTTTCCAACATTTTCTTCTCCTCTCTTCCATCCTCACCTCTCCCTCCCTCTTCTCCTGCTCTTCTTTCATCTGTCTTCCTCTTTTTTCTCATCATTGTCATCACCACTCTCTCTCATCTTGATTCTTCTCCTCTCCTCCTCCACCACTCTCTTTCTCCTCTTCCTCCTTTCTGTGTTCCCCCTCTCTCCTTCCCTTGATCCTCCTCATTTTTTCTCTTGTCCTTCCCTCCTCTCCTCCTCTTCTCTCATTTCCTCCTCTCTTCTCCTCTCCTCTCTTGTCCCATTCTCATCATCTCCTCCTCTTCTTTATTACTACCCTTCCTCTTCTCCTACATGTTCCTTTTCCTGCTTCCCCTTCTTCCATTCTCTCTTGTCTTATTTCCTCCTCTTCTCTTCTCTCCTCTCATCTTCCTCCTTCCTCTCTTGTCTCCTCCTTCTAATCTCTTCTGTCCTCTCCTTCTTCATCCTATTCTCCTCTCCTCATCTCTTGTTTCTTCTTCTCGTCCTCCTCTCTATTTCTTCCCTTCCTCCTCTTATATGTTCCTTTTCCTGCTTCCCCTTCTCTTCTCTCCTACGTCTCCTACCCTATTGTTTCATTTCCTTTTCTCCTCTCCTTGTTTGCCAGTCCAGTCACAGAAAGAAATGTATCAATTGTACATTTCTGCGAACCACAGATACATGCAGTCTGTACATTTTAATACATCTAATACATATCATAGCAACATTTGTTTTCGGCCGTTTGTAACAAAACCAGGTGTTTATAGTGACAAACCTGTCGTTTTTTAGCAAGGCGTCGGTATCATGGTACAGCCGTACCATTCCTAGTGTCTCTGTCTGTTTGTCCCCTGTTGGTTACCCTTCTGTGTGTGTGTGTGTGTGTGTGTGTGCGCTGGCGGGGTGCGGCCTCTGGTGAACTGCCAATCAGAGACTGACACACCTGCTACTCATCTGCTGCTGCTCACCTGTTCTCCATCCACCAATCAACACCTTGCAGTATGTCTACCCGGCTCTTCTCACCACTCTTTGCCAGATCGTCCATTTACAAGTGGTACGATGCCTCCTGCCTGTTTTCTGAATTCCTGACTAACTCTGTGACTCCCTAAGTAAAGGTTCATTCCTCTCACCTGCCTCCAAGTTACTCACTGGCTTTCCAGAAAGATCTCACCACGGATCCTCTGCTGCTCCACCTCAGCCCGCTGTCCTCGCTCCGCCTGCCGGCTCTCACCAGTCTCCTTCCAGCCTGCTGTCTTCGCCCAGTCCACCGGCTCACGGCGATTACTTCCACACACCTGGTTACTCCTTTGTGTTTTACAAATAAACCAAAACTAACAACTTCAACTCCCTCTGTGCTAGTCGTGCTTTTGGGTCCAGCCTCTATGTACCATAACAGTCGGGACATTTTCGGCTGTTTTTATGGTGCCAAAACCGGGCTTTTTAGCCCAAATCACGATATTTACCTAATCCTAACCAAGTGGTTTTGTACCTAAACTTAACCAGACTTTAACCACAGTGTTTGACGTAGAGATTAAACGTTTGAAATGTACAGATTGCAAGTATCTATGGTTTGCAGAGTACAATTGGTACATTTTATTCTGCCGATTGGGTTGCGTTTCCTCCTCTCTTCTCCTTTCCTCTCCTCGCCTCTTGTTTCCTCCTCTCCTCATCTCCCCCTCTTCCCTCCTCTCTTCTTCTTTTAACTCCTTTCTTCTCCTCTTCTCCAGATAGAACATTTCACCTGTGGTTTCTCAGCGTTGGTGCCTTAGGCACGAAGATCTCCTAACACCTCCTCAAAGCCTACCACCTCCTCCATCTCACACACACACACACACAGAGAAATCCATATTTGAATTCAGTTATCTAACGTTATTGAAGCCTGTCATGTTGCGATGGGCTGTACGTTCGATGTTCGGATGGGGAGATTTGGGATTCGTGTGTGCGTAAATTATTCATCACCCCTTGAAATGCAAACGACAGCCGAGGCGAGGGAGCCGCCACGCTATGTAGGTCACTTCCTATCTCGCACGGCTGGAGGAGAGAGAGGTACTGAAGTGAAGCGCCTAGCTGATGAATCGCCAATCAGAGACGCACGCAATCACCACCGACAGGAAGAGGAGGTAATAGTGAAGACGAACTCTTCTTCACTGGTTTTCTCAGAGGGAAGAACATCTCTGTGAACTAGAAAGTGAGAATTTAAATTCAACAGACGTAACTTCTACTTTAGTTCAAGTAAAATTTCTCATTTAAAACATACTCGGGTGTACTCCATTATTATTGTCTGTTTCTAATGTTGCTAAAGTATTGTCGAAATAAAATAATTCAATGATCTGCAAAAAAAAACAAAAAAACAATACTGATGTATCAGTTAAGAGTTACAATAAATCAGAGGCAGTCTTAATCAAGTCTCGTCAGGACTTTATGATCTTGTAATCGCAAGTTAACTGAACTTCATCCAATCTCTAATTGCCATACAAATAATCCAACTCAGAACCTCTTTAACAAGCCAAAACCCATCAAGAATCAAGCCTCAGTCTAAATAAACTCTTGTAATTGTTCGCCAAGGGTTCGCGAGTTAAAAAATGTATCAACTTTTGTTGTTGAATGTTTATTTCAGTCTGTTCGAAGTCAGACATGGGTTTCTGTGAGGCTGCACGTCTGCACTCATACTTTGAAAACTGAAGCACGGAGAACGATTTTGACCAGCCGGACCGTTCAAACGCTAACGGAGCAGGTAACATCCAGGGGGCGCTGCTTTAAAATGACCTCTAACATGAATGAATGGGCTTCCTGTTCACCATAAAATTAAAATAGTGGGAAAAAAACAAACCTGTGACCCCCCCTCTCTCTCTTGCGTGGAAGGAGAATTTTCATTCATCTCCTTGGCAGGGGGGAGGGGGGGACTTCTGTTGTCTCCGTGGAAACAGGCAGCCATTTTAGATTCTCACATGGAAGCTGATGGCGTAAATGTGGCTGCCATCAATCAGACTGTGGTTCCCCGTGGCGACGGGGCTTCTGATCCGAGCTGCAGAGAGTGTGTGTGCTCTCTCACACATACACACACATATATGATACAGTATATTTAAAGGTAGAGATTCAGTCATCGTGATGGTTAACATGTACAGGTCATTGATCCACAGAGAGCAAATACAGTGCATTCTGATAATAGCTTGTATGTTTTAGAATATAATCCTAACAATATATCCATGTAAATTTATTCCATGTCAAATGTAGTTATCCCACATTCACTATACGTTTTTACAATGTAGTTCATGGATGTTTTCCAATATATAGTGTACCTACGGTTTTTAAAAGAAGTCCAAAAATGAACAAAAATGGTGTAGACTTGACAGTAAAGTGAGAAATGAAATGGTGATGATGAAGCTGCTGGTTATCTTCTAATTAAATTAAAACTTATTAACTCTCCACTGAAACCTCAGAATTAACAGCAACTCTGCAGCTCTACAGAACTTTTGGTTTTGTTTTTTTTGCACATTTACTGTTTAGTTTTAGTCTCATCAACCTCTTTTCCAGAAGCAACAGGCGGCTGTTTTTAATCAAACAAGCTCTGATAAACCCACTGTACACTACCTGCCCAGCACCAAACACGAGACAGACAAATTTAGAGACCAGCTGGTGAAGAAAGAGGAACATCTAGCGGTTAAAAGCCAGATATTTTTCTCAGGAGCTGGTGGAGACCAAACCAGAGCCAAAAGGAGAGTGAATATTGGATTTACATTCATCAGATGGACACAAACACGACTCCAGTGGGATGCTATTGTTGCTCTGTGTCTGCTGAATGTATAAGTAGGCATACAAAGTTCATCAGAACAACTTAATAAGGTTAAATAAATAATAATGGCTGTGTGTTTGAGTTCCTTAGCCCCCAAGTGGCCAAAATAAATCAATAAATGCAGCTTTAATAGTCCAAATCTTTTTTTCCAGATTACAACAACTACTGACCAAATTGACATGAAATGTGCTGTGGATATTTATGGTCCCCAGAGGATGAATCATAATGATTTTGGTGACCCCTTGACCTTTCCTCTAGTGCCACCATAGGCAAAGTTTCCACGTGTATCCAAGAAATATCAAAATCTACAGTAATAGTGGGCAAATTACCGTAACATTTACTGACAGCATTTAAGCTCCACAGAGCATGACCCCGTGACCCTTCCTCTGGTGGCACCCTCAGAACAAACTTTACATTTTTCTAAGAATAGATATCCGTCTGTCTATCTATCTACTTTGTATTTAGGGAGTGTGCCGTGTCTCTCTGCAGGGTTTTGCCTTTGAAAAGTTTTTTTGGGGCTGATTTCTGCATAAAGAATGAGGAGAAGATTTGGAGCTGAATTAAGAAACACAAAGCCGGAGAGAGCAGCTGAGTCTGCAGGAGGCTGATTAACATTTAATACAGCTGAGAGACAGATAGACAGACAGAGACGGTGCTGTCTGTGTTACTGAAGAAATTCGTACGAACTTAAATAAAGAAAAACAATATTAGAACATTCAAATGTCTGGTGATTTCCTGATAAGCATGTTGCTGAATGAATGAATGTTGATGATTATCATACATTTTTTAACATCATTGTACTTATATGTAAACAACACTGTACCTTTTGAAGCTTTGGCAACATTGTTTTGTTTCCTGTCTTGTCATATAAAATAAATTTAAAGCCCCTGAAAGTCTTTCTCTATAACATTAAATGGTCATTTTACAGCCTGTGGTATAATGTCTTCTGTGGCTCTGGAAGAGCTTTCCAAAGTTTAAAAATAACCCTGATGATGTCTAATCATCAGGGTTTAATGAAAGACACTATTGAGTTGCATTATGGAAATTGTAATTCTGGGGCTTGACCCATTCTGGGGATAAAAGTCAGGATAGCTCAGCCTCTGTTGCTTCAATTTTAACTTTTCAGCTGTCAATCAGAAGTCCCTTAACTTTACTGAAGTGCAATACTAAATCTCTGGAGTACCTCTTTAAATATTCCCGATTAGATAAGAAACAATCAAACTTTTAAAAACAACATCTTAATGCTGGGTTCAGACCACATGATATTTCTGTCTGTTAAGATGGTCACTGCGTCAGATTAGGCGATTACAGATTCATAAATTCAGCAGAGAGACATGACAGACTACACGTTGGTCCCCAACCAATCATAGCTTGCCGTGTTTCACGACATGTGTGATGTCATCAGGAAGGAGGTGCTAGGGGCCGACTTCTGGGAACAAGAGTGTAAACAAACAAAGGCGTCCAAAGCGGTGTGTTTGTTACCGGTTGTCTTGTGTTCGGAAATAATCAAAACTGTTATTATTATAATTAGAACAATGTATTCGTATAGGATCCCATTACTTACAGTGAGAAGCTGAGTAAGAAAATACATTTTAAGGGCCTTTAAATAAAATGAGTTTGGGGGGAGAGCACAGAGACTGACATATGTAAAAACTGAAAGAAAGAGGCTTATTGAATGATAATTGTTGAAATGATTGAAAATCAAGAAACTCTTCAAACAGTGTCATCTGATTGTCCAGCTGCCAAAATCTAGACGAGAGAAGAGAGGAGTTGTTGAAAAAGTTTCTAAATGTTGATTCACTCATCTGAGTTGCCTTTGGTTGTTACCGTGCGCTCACTCAATCCTCAATCCTCAGAGTATAAGGGATTTTTTATACCTGAGTTTTGCCTCTCAGGCAACATACAGGCTGCCCTACTTTATTTATGGATGCTTACAGCCATACCACCCTGAGCACACCCAATCTCGCACGATAACCAAATTCCTTTTCTCATACAGAGCTTTTCAACAAAGCTGCAGACACAACAGCAGTACAACACCAAAAATCTAAACAAAAACAATTACTGAACTACAGGCCTGGGAGAATCTATAAAAATCTGTTTTGATAAGGGATTTTTGAGATTCTACTCATCAATACATACAGCGCAGCACAGTCTGCGGATCGTTTCTATTCATACACATATTCTGTACTGTATATTGTAAGATCCTGGCAGCGTGTTACAGTTCGATTTGGATGTTTCTGAGGAAGAAAGAATTTAGGTTTATTTGACTCACTTGACCAACAAAAATTAGTCCAGCAGAAAGTGATAATAATAATATAAATAGTCCTGTAGAAGTCACACATGAAGCGACTTAAACACACAGCTGTGACTCACTGAGGGAGATGTATTTGTCCAAACAAATGTCCCTTTTTTGTGTTGAAAGACTGAAATTTCCTGGCACTACTGAAAGATTACTAAGCTAAAAAAAACAAAAAAACACACAGTACTGGAGAAATTTTTTGTTTCTTAGTCAATTATGACACACCTACGTAATAATTATTCCTCCTGTAACTGAATCACAGAGGAAGCTAAGGTTCCCCTGAAGCAAATGATGTGAAACACTTGATATTGAGTGAAGAAATGAGCCAAAAAACAAACTAATTTATGTAGAAATATGCAGATGCTCGTTGGCCTGTGGCAGGCCTCAGAAGGCTTCACTTTGGCTCCCTGTAATCAAGTGATACAGCAGGAGCATACAACTGGTTACTTGGCATTGTTTGTGGTGGTGTTTCGTCAAATTAAGACTACATTTCCCATCAGCCCCCTTTTCCCTCACTGATGAGGATTTCCCTCCAAATCTGATCCAGTCTCATTTTTTATTTTACAGTAATTCTGTCTCCACTTAATGTGTTTGTGATGATCTATCAGTGCTAAAACACACCTCTAACAGTTTAAATGTGTGGATGAAGATGTATTCTGTGGAGGCAGGATGTGTGTTTGGGATTCAGTCTGCCTCTGCTGCCGGCTGCCTCGCTGGATCTCAGCCTGCTGCAGACCTGAACAGCATTTTTAACAGCCAGCAGGCAGCTCACAGCACCACAGTGTCCCATTTCTACCACATACAGTACCGAGAGCAGAGCTGGAGTGCAATGAAGTAGATTTACTCAAGTATTGTACTTAAATACACTGTTGAGGCACTTCCCTCCTACATTTCACTTCACTAGGCTACATTTCTGAGGTAAATATTGTACTTTTTAATCAACACAGTAATTGATGCTGGTTGTGTTGTACCTGAAACCACACCCAACAGTGATCTCATGGGGTCTTGAAGTACACCTGTGCATCACTGCAGCAAGGCGAGAAGTTAAACTACTGGAGGTCAGCAAAAACAGGATTTTCAGGGGATGTTTTTTTACCTTTGTCCATAGTTTATCCATGGTCTCCATGCTTCTACACATACTTGTCAAACAGTGTGGTGCCATAATAATCTGTTCGCTTTTTTTGCGTTAACTAAGAGAAAAACAACCACTTAGTTTACTGAGGACAAGAGGGAATGCAATACATCAATAATTCGGTGATTTGCAGGACAAAAGACATCTCAATGACACATTTTCAAATGTTACATATAGGGGCTTTAAAGTGGCCAAAATTATTCTTGTTTTATTGTCAATTTCATTTGATGGTTTATTGGTTTAAATAAAGCTATGTTTTAAAACTGACATTTATCATTTTTATGGTGTGAAGGGTCACATGACATGCAGTGGCATTGTGACCAATAAATAAAAAAATAAAAATTGCAAACTTTTCTCACATCCTCCCTCCCAAACACACCATCACCTGCAACTGGACAACCATGTCATGCGACTGAGTTTGCGGCATGTTTTATTGTTTCATTTTCAACTCATCATTTTTCTAGTTTGTTTTCCTCAGAGACTCTGAATTCCCTCTGACTCATCTTCTCTATTTCTTCTCACTTTTCACGCCCTCTCCATTCCCGTGGTTTTTTATTTCATTGTCTTTCCTTACAGATGTTCTTCGTTCCTCATTTCACTTCCTTCTGATTACACTTTTCCTTTTCTTCTCCACCTGTCTCCATCAATCATCTTGCTTCCATTCCCTCGACCACCATACTTTTACTCCTGTTCGTCCTCTCTCTTTTTTCTTTTTCCCTCTCTTCCAGATACACTCTTTCTTCCCGAAGTTCCTCCCTCTCCTTCTCCTCCCCGTCATTCCTCCTGTCTCTGTTTCTGTCTATCTTTGTCTTTTGCCTCTTCTGTTTCCTCAAATGTCCTCCGATTCCCTCACCGTCGTCGTCTCCTCTTTCTTCTCGCTCCCCTCCCTTGCCGGCTCTTTCTCCCACTCTCATCTTTTTTTCCCTTCCAACACGTCCGTCCGCTCGTTCGACTTCTTTCTCCTGTTTCCTGCCTTCTGAAACATCAGCGCTCACAGCGGGCTGTCGAACCACCCGCAGATTCTACCCACAATTCACCTCTCCTCATAATGAGGACGACGGGCGCTTGCGGTGCAGAGTTCAAACACTGAAAGCAGCAATTAAAAGGAGTTTATGAGTCAGTTTTGGTGAAGAGGTGAAAGTGGGATTGTGGTGTTTGATGCTGAAGACAGCTGAGTGTAAACCTTTTTATGATCATTCTTACACAAAGACTTTTATTCTGCTTGAGTTTCTGCTGCAGCGTCTGATCAGCTCTCCACTGGACTTTCTGTCTGTTTGAACCACACATCCTGAACTGTGATCAATATAAAACCAAAACAGACACATCAACACTTATCTAATGTACAGAAAACGGTAGTAAGGTAGTCCTCCTTTTTCACAAAGTGTTAGATCCAACAAACCATTCACAGCTCATATTTTTTAAGGTATGAACTCTCCAAACTGTACACCTCTCGAATGAGGAAGCATTTGCTATTTTGCTTCATCATCCTGAGAGATTTTGCTGCTTTTTAGCACTTCAGTTATGTGCTCCTAGTCACGCATAATGAAATTACCTTTCAGAACATGAGTAAATACAGTATGCACACTCACTGTGACGCAGAATTTGTTTTCTTTTTTCTTCCTTTAATCATCTTCAGATCCAACATATTTATCTTGGGTTGAGAACCACTGCGGTAAAGGCTGTGTCTCGATGTTCCCCCAATATGTAGATAATGCTTCAAAACTCTTCTCCGGGATTGGTCTAAATTATTAATGCCACCCAATCTTGATAATCAAACACTTTTAAAAAAAATAGAACATTTCCAATATTACCTGGAAAATGGAAGATTGGCTGCAAAGAATAAAGGCATAAAGAAACAATTTCTTTAATTTCTTTTTGCTCAGTTCAGTTAAATGATTCAAAGTCACTGACTTTTTGTGAGCTGTCCCATCTCCCTTCAGTAAGTACATCAGTAAGTGGTTGTATCACCGTTCATAATGATTGATTCTGTCTTCAGATCAGCAGTACGTTCAGTTTAGTTAGTACAATACTAGCCTATACAAGCTGCAACTGTTAATAAGGTTAATAGCTCAGCAGTCAACAATTTGCGACAGAGTTATCAGCCAGGAGCCAAGACACTGTGTATCATGGCCGAACTGACTTCGGCGCTCTCAGTCACCAGTGAAGGGAGCTGCAGTGCTAAAAGCTACTGAGTCTGTTAGTGACAGCGATAACTTAGTATACCCAGTTCAATTTGAAGATTCAGTGTTAACAGCTCTACTGAATACTACGTTAAAGGCATTATGAATCAATGCATTTTATGTTAACTGTTTCGTCAGCAAGCTAATTGCTAGTGTTGATTTAACTGACATCAAACACCTCCTCCCATTACCTTTATAATGCTAAATTTTTAAACTGTTATTGTGTTTTGCAAGCCTTTGTATAATGTGCGGTTCCCCCCTCCAGTAGCTTCTTGTTTTTGACCTGAAAGATTCCCTAAATACACACACACACAAAAAACAACAGCCAGCCCGCACACTGTGAACACACAGACGGGGTAAAGTCATCCATCATGTCGAGAACTTTCAGGTGACATTAGAAGCACAGCAAACATCATCTCATAGCTGGACGCATCTGTGTTTATGTTCATATATGGAGAATATGAGGGGCCTGACTTCCAGTTATACTGCCTCAGATAATGAATACACACACACACACCCACACACACACAGAGACGAACACTGATGCAGACTGACAGACACACAAACAGATGCACACTCACTCTCTCTCCTCTGGAGCTCCATCTGTGTAATGACATCTCACGCTTGGTTAGGACTCTGCTGCATAATTAGAGCTCTGGCAGCTGACGGATGGCACTGCAGTACCTCCACCCTGCCGACCTTGGCCTCACCTCGGGCCGGGCTGAGGTCTGCACGGGTCTGAGAATGTACCGGAACAAGAAAAGGAACTGTTTTATGGAGCAAAACGAGTTAACCATCACTGTTTGCTCTAATGCCTTCAGTAGGCCTTTCTTATTAGAGACATTTTGACTGGTCATAGTAGGAAAAGTACAGGTGTTATTAATAACATTAACGATGGCTCCGTTCTATTCAAGTGTCCCAGCATGGCAAATACCAGGACCCTGAAACCGAAGCAACTAAATGGAACTCAGCCATCGTTAATTTTATTACTTAAATCTGTGCTTATACTGTGACATGTGAAAATGCCAAAAAGTCCTATTTTTGTAATACAACTATCCATCCATCCATCCATCCATCTTCTTCCGCTTATCCGGGGCCGGGTCGCGGGGGCAGCAGTCTAAGCAGGGACTCCCAGACTTCCTTCGCCCCAGACACTTCCTCCAGCTCCTCCGGGGATCCTGAGGCGTTCCCAGGCCAGCCGAGAGACATAGTCCCTCCAGCGTGTCCTGGGTCTTCCCGGGGCCGCCTCCCGGTGGGACATGCCCAGAACACCTCCCGAGGGAGGCGTCCAGGAGGCATCCGGATCAGATGCCCTAGCCACCTCAGCTGGCTCCTCTCGACGTGGAGGAGCAGCGGCTCTACTCGAGCTCCCCGTGTGACTGAGCTCCTCACCCTATCTCTAAGGGAGCGCCCAGCCACTCGGCGGAGAAGCCCATTTCGGCCGCTTGTATCCGCGATCTTGTCCTTTCGGTCACTACCCAAAGCTCATGACCATAGGTGAGGGCAGGAGCGTAGATTGACCGGTAAATCGAGAGCTTTGTCTTTCGACTCAGCTCCTTCTTTACCACAACGGTCCGATACAGCGCCCGCATCACTGCAGACGCTGCACCGATCCGCCTGTCAATCTCACGCTCCATCTGTAATACAACTACATACTTGTAATTTATACAAAAATGTTGTCAAACCTATTTTTTCATTAATTACATTTTTTAAGGTTTGGTTTGGGAAGGGAGTGTAGTTTAATGGAAGATTCTGGTTTGTTTTGTTTTGTTTCATTTTTACATCCTTCTAAAAGTCTACTGTAAAAAAAAAAGTCAGTTTTGAGGTTTATTTTGCTGTCATCATTACAGGATAAGGCTGGTCATATTTAATTGTTTTCTTATTGTCAGCAAATCCCATAAGAAGACCAAAACCAACAACATGTTAGTCCGTCTCGCAATACTTTCTGACTTCCTGTCTGTGGCTCTGCAGCTCCAAGCTCATTGGTTCCTACTGAAGACTTAAATCTTTAAAAACAAAGCTGGTCAATGTAGTTTTTAACAAACGTCACTCAAACAGGAGGAAATGGTGCATTTGTTGGGGACTATTTTCAGCGGCGGATGAATCCACATTTGGTGCTCTAGTGAGTGTTTGGGGCAGCAGGACGGTGTGTGTGGGACTGAGTCAGAATAAACTACAGTGTGTGTGTTCATGGTGATGAAGGAACATGTCACCCAGTGCAACAGTGCGGCTCACTGATGTGTTTTTAATCGTTTTTGGACGACAGTGGAGCTCTATGGCTCAGAGGAAGGAGATACATCAGGCTGTGATACTGGATACACACACAACACTTATTATACATTCAGTGTTTGTTTTGGTCTTTTCATGAGATTTTAGACAATAACAAAAATATAGAACATCACCAGACTTATCTTTTAACAGAGAGTCACGTTTCACATGATGGAGACTCACACTGTAATTAAAGTCATCCAAAACAAATAATCACTGAATGATTCAAACTCATAAAGAGAGTAAAACACCGTTCTGTATTTCAAAAACACAGATACTGTCCCATCCTGGAAACAATCTCCTCGTTTGCAGGCAAATCCCATGAATAGTCAATAAGTTCAATGTATTTCCATAATGAGTTTTACTTTCATGCCAGTATTTGATTTTTTTCCTTCTTAATCAGAGTAGGCGTCATAATTTCCAAATGCTGGAAATCTCATTTTGGAGTGAAACTTTAGAAATGCAGAAATGGCTGCAGGGGGGACGCAGAGCGCGCCAAACTTTCGACGAGGGCACAAATTGATTCATACGTTTCTGTCCACGATGCAAATCAGCAGGGAGACGAGATAATGAAGCCCCAGATGACAGGAACCTGCCAAGCTGCTAACAGCTGATACACTGATCGCTTAGTATAAAGAAAACATTGATCAGGCTCCATTACAGAGAGGTCTGACTGAGGCCCGTGGTGTGTTCACTGACCTGACCGACCAACAGCTTCATCCATACACAAGCCAGTGTAATTTAGTCTTTGTGTGTATTGTGTTGGCAGGCTCTAGCTAGATTTTGCTGTCCATATGCTCAATACTTTAGAGTACGTTTAAAGGGTCATTTCACCAAATTACAAAAAAAAGATTTCAGTTTTATGTGCTTAGTTTTGGTGTTATGTGCCAAGATTTTGAAGTAGTCTGATCTCAGAATAATTGATTAAAGTAAGAAAGTAGTAATAAGAGATTGTGATTTAAAGATAAATCTGTTGGTTTCTTAATGAGCACAGAGTCGGCACGTTTCTTATTCTCTCTGACCACTAGTACTTTCTGATTTCACTGATTAAAGCATCTTCAGCTGGAGAGGAAAAACTAAGCAGTTGCTGTGGTGTTTGGTTTCTGAAAACAAGTTTGAGTGAAAAATCAGGTCCTAATGGGAATAGCAATGCTTATTTAATAAATCAGAGAGTTCTTTGAGCCAATGCCCTCTTCTAGAAAACCAGTACCCTCACCAAAAACACAAAACACTCAAAAAAACCCCTCCTTTTTCATCATATCAAACGTCATGTTGGTAGCGGAGGAGGCGGGGGAGCTGGTTTCAGAGCCAGATGCAGACAGCTGTCATGGAAACAGACACCACTTTGTTCATCTCGCCATCTTTGATTGCATCTCCTTCAGTGTTTCCTCCATTGACGCAGTGCTGAGCCGTACTTCTCCTTGATGCCGGATCAGAAAGGAAGCCCCCATGTAAACACCGCCACCGGATTGGATGAAGAAATAATTTGATGATAAATGCTGCAGAGGAGAGCAGGAGCCGGGCTTAAGAGGAACGTCGTCAATGCCAGATGTGCTCTGATAATTAAAAGAACTCAAGGTTTTCACTTTCCAGCACGTCTATACAAAGGAACGTTTTTCAAGGGTTCTTCAGTCACGGTAGTGGGGTCTAAGATAGATAGATAAGATATTCAAAGAGCCCACATGAACTCAGACATGGCCTCCGTGACTTGGACATGACGTCGACAAATCAGATGTACCTTCAGCCAAATGTTGACATTATCTCTGTGATTTGGACATGACATGAGCTACTCGACACTACCTGAGCGGCACAGGCATGACCTCAGAGACTCGGACATGGCCTGAGTGATTCAGACATGAACTCAGCGACTCAGATTTAACTCAGAGACTTGGATGCGGCCTCAGTGACTCAGACATGAGCTTGGTAAATTAGACATGACATCAGCAACTCCAGACCTGACCTCGGTGACTTGGAAATTAACTCGGATGAGGCCTCAACGACTCGGACATGATCTCATTGACTTGAGTAATGTAACTCACATGACCCTGGACATTAACTCAGATTTGGACATGAGCTCAGCAACTTAAATATTAAAGAGTAACTTGTGCTTGTAAGTTTAAAGCCTGTTGAGTGTGGTCAGAAATGTGCTTTGTTGCACCTGTAACCACACCCAACAGTGATGTCACAGGGTCCTGGAGTACACCTGTACATCACTGCAGCAAGGTGAGAAGTGAATCCACAGGAATTTCAGGGGGTGTTAAGTTACTCTTTAACTCAGTGAGCTGTGTGTGTCCTTGGCAATGGACCTCGACAATTTGGACACAAGCGTGGATAGTTAGACATGACTTGGACATGAGCTCGGTTAGGGTCATCAATCTGGACATGACCTTGGCAGGACCACAGCGGCTAAGATATGACCTCCATGACCAAACATGACCATGCCTCGGATGCGATCTCTAACTTTGTGGGACTCAACTTGGACTTGGACTAAAGCGACTCGGCTACAACACCAGAGTGGTCTGTGCTTATTTTCTGTCATGCAGCTGAATGTCTGCATTAAGTTTTTGTTCTTCTTCCCCATCAGAACTGCGAGCACTTTAGCGAACATCCCCCGCTCGGTGTCAGACGGTTTGTGGTGTCAGAGAGTTCTTCAACCCCGGCAGAACATTCTGGTTTATTTTAGACACTGTTGGTCTAAAAATTTACAAAACCTCTTACTGAAGTGTGAGCAGGATGCTTCTAATGTCTGGTTTGTTAAGTTTCTTTACAGTTCCCGGTCTTCTTCCCCTCCAGCAGGGCAGCGGTGGACCAATGCCAGAGCTCCGTCTGCTAAGGAGATGTGTGTGTGTTGAGGAGGAGTGCTAACGAGGCTCAGCCAGCGAGGAGGTGAAGCTGCTGCGGGGTGACCTTTGACCTCCAAGAGGCGCTCGCTCTCAGACTGGGTTGCCTCTGGCGGGGTCATGGCGCCCCACTCTCACCGCGAGGCAGTGGTTGAGGTCAGAGCGAGGAACCCCGAGCCTCCGTCCTGCTGTTTCCAACATCGACGCCGACCAATCGACCGGCCGCAGGAGGACGGAGGAGGAGGAGGAGGAGGAGGTGTGAGTCTCTAATTTCTCTTTCTCTGTGTTTCCATCAGCAGAAACAATTTATTTTTTACGAACACGTACAGTAGGTCTGCAGGAGGGAAGGAGACGAGAAGCAGTGGAAATACTCAGATACTTTCTAAAGCAAAAGTAGCAATACAACAATGTAAAAGTCCTCCCTGACAAGTTGGAGTCCTGCACTCAAAAGCTTACTTAAGTAAAAGTACAAAAGTACTATCAGCAAAATGTACTTAAAGTATCAAAAGTAATAGAATGCAGAAAAATATAGGATTATTATTATTGATGCAATAATGTATAAGTAACCTTTTACTGTTGTAGTATCAAAACCCCCATTTTCACAAGGACATTTCTGTATATAATTATGTCATAAAAAACGGATTTTCATAAAATAAGTGAAAAAAGTTTCACTCACATGTACTGTAGTACCTTTTGAAACTTTTGGAACTCCACTAAAATTTGAAATAAAGTTTTGTCAGGTTGAAAAAGGCAGCACAAGATGAATATTATTATTATTATCAACATCTCTGCAGCTCTACGCAGCTTTTTTACCCTTTTTAACATCATGATTTTTGCTTTATGGCACATTTACTGTTTCGGTTCAGCCTCAGCGCTCTCATCAGCCTCGTTTCCAGCAGCAGCAGGCCGCTGTTTGCAGCAAACAAGCTCTGATAAACCCACTGTACACTCCCTGCTCAGCACCAAACAGCAGACAGGCACAGTTAAGAGACTAGCTGGTGAAGAAAGTGGAACATTTAGCAGCTAAAGAGCCAGATATTTTTCTCAAGAGCTGGTGGAGACCAAAACAAAGCTAAAAGAGCGTGAATATTGGACTTATATTTATCAGGTGGACACAAACATGACTCCAAATAAATGTTATTGTTGCTCTGTGTCTGCTGGATGTGTGAATACTAACACAACTGTTAGCTAACAAGTTAACCATAACAACTTTATAAGGTGATGTCAGGGTTTGTTGTGTGGTGTAAAAAAAATATTTAAACAACATTAACATACTGTAGTTCTTCTTCAGGTCTCCCTTGGCCTCCCTTTGTCCTCAGCCTCAGAGAACGTCTCTCCTTCATCTCTCCATGTATGGTTCCTGGATCAGTATTTTTTGGAGTTTTGCTTGATTTGTCCATATATTCCTTGTCCTGGTAGCTGTTTTCCTGTTGAAGACCCATTACGGCTAAAGTGTTGCTAACTTACTTTTATTTCAGACAAACACGATTACCATATTAGGCAAGCTAGAACTTATATTGCTAAAACTGCAAACACTGAAAAATACTGTAACGTATAGAGCCATGCATGAACTCTTTGCCTCTGCATGTCATTTAGGAAAGGGGAAAATATCTTTATTTAAATTTCTCTTCAAACAGCATCTACTGGCTCAGTTTATACTTTTAGATGTGTAATGCTAAATTGTAATATTACAGTTGAACAACTGGAATAACTGTTAAGTTGAATTTATTTAAGGTGTTGATTAGTGACATATGATACTTAGAAATGTTTTATTGTTTTGTTTTTCAATTTGTCTGGTTTCGTGTGTTGGAATATGATTTTATCTGTTAATGTGGTGTGAGATTGGCTCCCAGAAAGAATAGCCTCTGCTTGATGATGCTAAAGGGGATCCTAATAAAATAAATGAAATGTTCACTCTATTTCCACCAGGAGCTTTTGTTTTTGTCCTGCCCAGTATGAGATGATGGGAGGCTTTGAACTGAGCCAGTCTGTCAAATTCAACTGCATTTTCCATAATAAATAGTTATTCATAATGAGAATGTTTTGGACTGAAATATGGCCATTTTCAGTCTTCCTTCCTAACATCGAAAAAGGAATAAATTAATTGAATACCTGTATAAGCAGCCCATAGAGACAGCTTCAGCCAAACACTTAAAATTGTTTCATGTAGTAATGTTGACTGGTTTACAGTCTGCTTGTCAAACTGGGAGCAGACATCTCCCAGAGTTTTGCTGTAATTAACTTTATTTAAATGTCGTTTTAAAACAATATTCACAAAGCAATAATGTGTATGAAACAACGTGCATCAAATAAGTCAATCAGTATTCAAACAGATCCTTAAATAAACCCTGATTCCTGTGCGTTTTATCTTTGTCTGGGCTCTAACAATGACCTGGAGCTCCTTCTGCTGGACGTTAAGTGTATTACAACTACACTGAATCATTTCTGCATTTTCCTTTGATGAATCAAACTAAAACCAACAACTATTTTCCTTCGCCCCCACATCACACTTCCTTCCTTCCTTCCTAGTCTCTCTCTCTCTCTCTCTCTCTCTCTCTAAAACCCAACAACAATAAAACAACAATCCCTGAAAGAAACCTCATACTGATCGACTTTGATTTCATGCTGCAGTTAAAGCAGAAGCTTCAAACTTTTATTTAGAGCGGGAAACATAAATTAAAATCAACATTTAACAGAAAAACTGACAAACACACAGACTCCTCCGTCTGAGTTTTGGTTCAGTCACAAATGCGAGAAAAACAAATCTCTGTATCAAAGCAGCCGACTGGCTGACAAACCAGAGTGAACAGTCCTGGAGCACTTTAAGTGAAATCGTCTCTTTCTTCATGCTGCTGCTATAAAGGCTTCGCTGCTCCTTCTCGCGACAGTCTGTCGGCCTCCTCGTTGCCTCTGTAGCCGGCGTGACCTGGAATATGCATCTGGAGGAAGATGAGGAAGGAGAGGAAGAGCGAGTGAGAGAATAATTTTTCTGACCTGTAAAGTCATCTCCTCGAGACTGTGTATGGTGTTATAAACTCCAGCTGAACAGTCTTAACTTCTGCAATGTTTTATATTCTTCGTCATCTCCACTTGGGAGTTATTCATATTTTTCCCAAAGCACCAATAAGTCTGACTTGGCACTTTGAAAAACCAAACAAATGTGATTGCCTTAAACCAGCTGAAGTCCATTGTTTAAGGTAATTAAGCCCAAATGTAATGGATATACTGCTGTATTATCTTTGTTTTTTAATCCTCAACTCTGCAGTCAGACAGCAGTCTTGAGTTGAACACTTGAACACTTCCAAGTCGTAAACACGGGAATCTTTCACATCTTTACATCCCACATAACATGAACGGACTTGGCCAATTTCCCTCTGAGGGCACGCCACAAAACTTCGACTTCACTATCTCGTAGTTTATGAGTACCGTCCACCATCATTAAGTGTTCTGAAGCCTGTTACATATTCTGTATAAGGAACATGGGAAACACTGCAAAAGCAAACGAAGGACCAGTCTAAATCTTTTCGGGGCAGAATTTGTAACTTTTCACGACAAAACAAAACTGACACCCCCAGTCACTCTGAATGTAATGCCTCTAGCGCCCCTTGTGGCCATGTTTCTCGTGAGATTGATGTGCCTTTCCAAGGGGGACATTAGTAAAGTCACTGCTTCACAGCAGATGGCGCTACACTGCAAAAACAAAACCTACAATAAAACAGTACTGTACATATAGGACGACAAGCAGCACAGCATCATCTGCCAATAAGGCTAATAACGTTGCTTTTTCGTGTAAAAGGAGTAAAATAACACATTACTCTCACAGTGCCAGTGATCACATCACAGGTACTAATCCATCAGTGTTGTTTATCTTTGGCTCTTAAATCTCTTTATTGGTGTAATATTGATGGAAAAAATCCTTATGTTTGGCTGTCTTCAAGTTATGTTGAAAATATAAGAAACAGGAGCAGAATACACAAGAGGAAGCTAACAAAATAAGTTGGCCAGTATGAATTTAAAGCTGCAGGCTCAATGTTTTTTCTCTGCCAGTATATAGAAATCTGTAATTTTACAAGCAGGCTTTTCTTGAGGAGCAATTAACTGTCTAAATCATTAATTTAAGAACGTAAAAGTAAGTAATGTGGACATTTTTTAAATTTTATTTTACAGTAAGAAGCTGTTGTCTGGAATGAATGAATTCTCTGTAAGAAAGAAAGGAACTGTGCTCAGGTTGAAGTGACAGGCTGATATTTACCCAGACCACCTCCAGCTCTGCATTCAGTCTGTCCAGCTTCACAAAGTCGTCTTTGTTGGTGATCTGACCTCCAGATTTCAGCCTCCAGCCATTCAGCTTCCAGTTCTTCACCCAGCTGGTCACACCTGCAGCAAACACACCACAGACTTCAAACCCAACTCTTCAAGGTCTCCTATGGTGAAATTCAAAAACCAGGACCTGTCATGTCGGAGATGAACATGACTTTGATCAGAGTTAAAAATAGCAGGTTTCATGTTGAGAAAGCCTGACTTTGTTTTCTTTTTTAAATAATTTATATATTTTTTTGCGACCCACCGTTGATAGTAAATTTGCTGTCAGTGTAGAGAACCAGCTTCTTTATGTTCTTCTCTTTGGCTTGTTCCAGCGCTTTGCAGGCAGCCTGGTTCAACCACAAAAACAGTGAAGACAGTTAGGCCACCTGGTTACAACTACAAACACACCGTTGTATCCGTGTTGGTGCATGACAACATTTAGTTGTCAACAAGCCGTACTTTTTCAAAATAAACTTTTAAAAAATATTTATGGAATCTGCCTTTCATAAGACCTTATTGAGATAAATTTTGCAGACTCAACACATACACATACTGCTACAGTACAGTCAGCTTTGTAAATGTTTCATTTGTGACACTAGCTTCCTTTAGGACTAATAGCAAGTTTTTAAATTTTTAAGTGCAGCAGTTTAATATCAAGGGAAGCAGCAGGTTGGCTTTGAGTTCATCAAAATTTCTACATCTAGTGAAACATGTTGATGTTAAATTTAAGCCTTTATTGATGCAAATTTAGGACAGTAATGTGATTTTTTAAAGGTCTTATACTTCAAACATTGTAAGACTTTCAGGACCTGGAGACACACCGGTTTGAAACACTTATATCTCTAAAATTTAGAACATCCAGTGTGTCCAATTTGACTTCACCAAGAGTCACAGATGTGATTAAGGGCTTGCTCAGTCTAAATAAGAATACACATGACAGATCTTGGTAGGATAAATCTTGGTGGGGAGAGTGAAAAGCACCCCTCATTCCCACCACTGAGGTGCCCTTGAGCAAGGCCCTTAACCCCAACTGCTCCAGTGGAGCTGCTCAGTGGTGAGCAGATCGGACTGTGGTTGTGAGAACGTGATCAGGGCGTTCCTGAAAAAGAGAGCATTGCTCTCAGTGAAACTCCCCCTGAATAAATAAAAAAGAAATAATTCCTGCTCACTGCAGCCTCTTTTATTTTGGAACTGCAGAAGTTAACATTGTGGTTGGAATCTGGCTTTTTAAGACTGAAGCACTTGTGATGTGCTTACCTGTAATTCTGCACGCTGGTTGGTTTGTCTTCCATGCAGTCGTTCTGCAACATTTCTGCAGGAAAGCAGCGATGAATGTGACAAATGAATGGATTTATCCATTTAATTTTTATTGTGGAGATTTTGAACATGTGCAGTACTAAAGCAAAAAAATATTTAAATTAAGCTAAAATTCAGTTACAGTCTAAAGTGGTTTGTCTACAATGTGTGTGTGTGTGTGTTTTCTCACAGCGGGTGGTTGTGGCCCCAGTACACTCCGATGCCGGCTCGGGCGCCCTTTTGTCCATTGCCCGAGCAGCAACCGTCAGTGTAAACGACCACAGCATCACCTGGGCACAGGGAGAACAGCACTGAGTGACACTGAAGTGACACACAAGAGCCTGCTGGAGTTAAAGTTGTATTCAACATCCCTATTTTCTCCATTTGAACTTTTACAGAGCACAATATGTGTCAACTAGCAGCTAAAAATAAAAAAATGCATATATTTTAATTCAAGTTGGACAAAGAACTGAGTAAAAGCTCCGTGTCACAATTTATTTTTCACATTTATCTCATTTCCACAGACGTTTGACCATCTTACCCATGTATGTGAATCCATCACTGCTTTCTGAAGACGAGCTTTCTGACAGTTTGACTCGTTTGGGATGGGACTCCGCCTCCTCGACTGAGTGGCATCTCTTCTTACCAATAGGGATGTACTCCAGAGGCTCCGGGCCTCTTTTGGGAAGCAGAGCGACGGCCGACTCCACAATCTGAGCCACTGAAAACACATTGATATTTTTTGCAACTTAAAGAAATGGTTTGCAAAATGTCGTTTTAGAGTTTGTACCCGTCTTTTTTTGATTGTATGGAGTTATTTGGCTCTGATCCAGAACCGTACACTATGTATCAAGGTCCTGCATGGCTATCTCCCAGAACTTGGACATTTCAGTCACAGATCTGCTCATACATTTTTTTTAATGAAAGTATAAAGCTTGCCCGATGGTAGGAAATCTTCTTAGCGACCTATAAGCTGGGAAAAAAATGACAACAAGCAGGTGTAAATTAATATAACACATGGTCCTGGATCAGGGCTAGGAGGGACCGAGTCAAGTGTCTTCCCTAAAGAGGATCAAGCTGAACATATGCCTGTTGATGCATTAACTTGCTACTGGGAACAAAACTACGCCCTTTTAAATGATTGGATGTTCTCAGATCATTTACAACCTCTAGCATAAGTTGTTTTTGGGGGGGTTGTGTAGAAGAAAAGGGTCATGTTGATCTGAACCAGCTTACCTTTCTTCACCTCTGGAGCTGCAGAAAGTTCGACTCCTCTGAAAAATGCCCAGGCATCTTTCTCTGATGCAAACTTCTTGAAAGAGGCGGATGGAAATTTTTCCACCTGGCTTTTACATTCATCCCTAAATCACAGTGAAAAACAGATTATCAACGATTTGTTCAAGAAATCTGAACAGGAAGGATCATACATATATTCTCTACTTGGTAGTTTCTTCTTCACATGCATACTGAGCTGAACATTATTCTGGATTAGGGCAGATTTTGCGGTGGGATCAGTCATGTCTTAACTACAGAAAATACGCAGTTCCACACCTTTAAAACTCCTTATTCAGCACATTATCCTATTTTGTCTTTAAAATAGTAAATTTCTTCCAATGAAAAACCCACATGCTCAAATTGAGTTTGGTGCACCAAATCCCAATTAAGAATTGTACGTCTTTAGATGTGGTTAACGCTGCAGCACCGCCCACGACTGGGTGTGTTTTGATGGAGAAAAATGAATTATCATTAAAATTAGCGGTTGCTCGTGCATTGCTTCTAAGCCGAATTGAAGAATGGGTTGTTGTGATTACAAAATACTTTAAAATTATCTTCTAACTGGTGTGTTGCTTTGCCGAAGATCGAGGAGAAATTAAACCAGCAGATATCGGAATTTAATTTGGCATGCACCCCCCTCTCACTAAACGAAATACTTTTGAGTTTGGTTTACTTGTGTTGACATTAACATGTAAACAGTCTCACCATGAACTGTAGACTCCTGGTTTGAATCCTTTCTTCACTGCGTAGAAAAACTTGCCCTTCGCCATGTCGTCGGCGGCACTGCAAACGGTCCTGCGTGCTACTCTGAAAAGACCAGTCAGTCTAAACATCACTGTTCGCCAAGGAACTGCAGGTAAACGGAAGTGGCTAACATCGTGATGTCAACTCAAACACAATAAAGTACCATTAAACCTGACTGGTCAATGCGTGTTTTGCTTTTGAAAATCTAAAAATATGGGGCAAATTTAGCCGCACGACATAAGTATACAGCCAGTAAAGGATGTCGTGGCTAGTAACAGTTACCGTTACTAGCTAGCTAGTTTGCTTGCTCTGAAGAGAAACATATACGCCAAAAAGTATTCCTAATAAATATGACAACAGTTTAACCTCTGCTGTAGCTTTCTAAGTCCGGAATTAAGCGTTTGTTTAACATATGTAACGTGCTACAACAAAGAAATGACAAAAAAAAAAAAAAAAACAACAACCCACAAATAATGTTGACAATTTCCACCAATTCACTTCCATCTGTGTTCTCACAAAACTCTCGCGATGTTCTTATCGCTCCAAGCGTGGACCATGCGCGGACTCCAATAACTCTCGCGATAGCAGCATGGGTCACCCGCGTCGGATTAATACAACTCTCGCGATGTTCCGGCCTCTTCCTTGGCCGTCGTTGACAGAGGTTAGTCGTGCTATTTTTCACTGGACTGTTATTTCTATTCCAAAATGTGCTTTAATGTTGTTTAATGTTTGAGTTTGCCCACCGTAACGTATCTTAAGTCTCTGATACCTTAGATTATGTGGTTTGCGGTGACGGATGGCTGTTTTATATCACAAAATAATGCGTAATAAAGCGATGCTCTGGTGAATGGGTTCTTGTAACAGGGAGTAGTTAGCAGGCCGTGCATGTGTTCAGATAGCAGCTACAGCAGCGACTTGAGAAAGTGGTAGACTGAATACGTGAAGCTTTGTGTAGGAGTCGTTTTATGTGAAATAAATAAAGTAGTAACTAGTACTGGTGTTTGCCACATAAAACTCCCCAGCTAAATTGTAGCAGAGATAAATGACAGCCGGCTAATTTATTTTAGCTAGCTAACGTTCCCTCTAACCTAGCTTTAACTTATTCTCGCTAACTTGCATTTAGTCTTTAGGGGCTGAGAGTATAGTTTATTTATTTTGTGGCTGTAGGTTTGTGTTGTCTTTTAATGTAGTATTTTTCTTCCAACACTGTTTTCTATATCGGCTATCCTTGTTGGTTAGCATTGAGCTGGTTTGCCTTTAGCCTGCCGCTGTTCATGCTGGTTTGAAGCAGCGCTTCCAGGATTCATGTCAAGTGTGTTAAGACATACCATGCTACCTGTGTCTATATAACCCGCATGTGTTTATTTCTGTTCGCAGAGACATAGGCCATGTTCAGTACCAGCGCCAAAATAGTGAAGCCTAATGGCGAAAAGCCAGACGAGTTTGAGTCTGGGATCTCTCAGGTAAGAGGACCAGGTTAAAATCATATGTTTGCTTCATTGTAATTTTTGTCAAGCTGCCTGCAGAGTGTGACTGCTCATCCTAAAATAATCGTTTGTGGTACATCGAGAATCAAGAGATTTTGAAATAAATCACTGTAAAAGTCAGTCACATTGACTTGTATTATCAGAAGTACTAAACGCCACATAACTATTTCGCTTCCCTTACTAATGAAGTCAGTCTTAACCAAATCCAGTATGTAATTTAAAATGTGATGTAAATAAAGTGTGTTTATAGACACACAATTTAAATACAACTGGAGTTTTAAACATGTCAAGATGGGGTTTGAAGTTGAACGCTGGAGGGAAACTGTGAAATGTCTGTGTACATGAATGAAGGGGGAAAATGACTTAATAAATAAATGTCTAATCAGACAATATAATTGTTAGTTAAGCTATTGCAGCGCATGTAAATGTGTCAGGGATTTGTGTGGAAAATACAGGTGTTCCACATTTAGATTTTACTTGTCTCCCTGCAGGCTCTGCTCGAGCTGGAGATGAACTCTGACCTGAAGGCTCAGCTGAGAGAGCTGAACATCACTGCAGCAAAGGTAGGAAGTTTACAGGAGTCTTAATGCTGGAGCATTTCCACTCAACCCCATCTCTTCTTTCTACGTTATATTAATTTAAGTTCTTAAAGAGCTGAAACCACATCCTAACCACATTCCTAGGCCCATTTCTTTTTTTTTTTTAAACCTGGGTTGAGAAGCTACCTCTTGAATTAAAAATGTCGATCTGACGTGGACATCCAGCGAGTTGCTCTCCTGGCTCTGTCCTGGTGGCGTATGGGAGCGTAGCTTTCGAGCTGAGACGTACAGTCCCGTTCCACATCGTCGGAGACAAAGCTCTGTCCCCGGCTGCTGGTCGGTGAGGACGGGCGTCCTGCATATTCCTACATCTTCCCAGAGTCCTTTGGGGCCGTTACTGGGGAGCTAAACCATGCAGTGCACATTATTTTTACATCAGGGCTTGACTGATATGGGTGGTAAACATTTTTCTGTAGTTATCTAAGCAAAGTGAAATTGTCAACAAAATTGTCAACAGTAAAACAGTAGCTTTTAAATCCTGAAATCCACCAGACTTTCTTCACTTGTTTTCCAGCCAACATACATTTAGGACTCTTAAGTGATGGTTGGTTTCTCACAGAGACGACTGACCTAAGCAGACAAACATTCGCAGGCATTTGCTTAGTGTTTGTAATAAGCAGGGATGTTAATATGTCACATTAAATCTGTTTTTGTTTGTAGGAAATCGAGGTTGGTGGCAGCAGGAAAGCCATCATCATCTTTGTTCCCGTTCCTCAGCTGAAGTCCTTCCAGAAGATTCAGGTGCGTCTGGTGAGGGAGCTGGAGAAGAAGTTCAGCGGGAAGCACGTGGTCTTCATTGCACAGGTGAGGATGATGATGATGAAGTCTGCCTCAGCTCCACACACCTGGATAGGTACTGCGGGGTTGTGGCAGGATCTTGCCCAGTCCACATGTGTTTTATGGACTACGTGAAGGCTGATGATCTTCCTGAGGGTGTGCTGTGGGGACTGCGGGGGGAAATAAGGACATTTTGGATGCAGGGGCCATTTCAACTTGTATAACTGCGTCCATAGTGGAGCCTTCTCTGGTGTTTACTACAGGTTCACAACTTATCAGGATAGTACAGATTTATTTTATTTGTACTTTTTTTTATTTTTTTTATTTTATATATACAGTTGTTGATGTTCCAACAACTTATGTCAGAAAATCAGAGCGGTCTGTTATTGATACAGCGGGGTCATGCCATTTTGTCAAGGGCTGGGTCACTTTTCTTTTGAGAAAATCTTGCACATTGTTACTGATGAGTACTGATGCGCCATCTTAAAAGTTTGTAAATCTTACTAATGCTCATAAACCCATTGAATTGTCCAGAATTATCTCAAAAGGATTGTTAACCAAGATTTAAACTGAGATCCTAAACATTTTGGAGATTCATGGATTGTCACCACATGCAGCAGTCAGATTTGATGTTTTATTTGACTTACAATAACAACTTGCAAGATAAAATTATCTGGTACAAATAAGGGTAATAATAATAATAATAACCCTCCGCCAGAACCTGTGACAAGAAGGATGAGGGGGGGGATGATGTGAAATGCGCCTGTCTTTTGTCTCTTGTCTGTGTTGTTGTCCGACGTGGACATCCAGCGAGTTGCTCTCCTGGCTCTGTCCTGGTGGCGTATGGGAGCGTAGCTTTCGAGCTGAGACGTACAGTCCCGTTCCACATCGTCGGAGACAAAGCTCTGTCCCCGGCTGCTGGTCGGTGAGGACGGGCGTCCTGCATATTCCTACATCTTCCCAGAGTCCTTTGGGGCCGTTACTGGGGAGCTAAACCATGCAGTGCACATTATTTTTACATCAGGGCTTGACTGATAATGGGCATTTAATGTCAGATATTGATGATTTATTGGTAAAGTTCATAATAGTTTGAAAGTAGACCTTTTTTTATAACAGAAAATTATCATGTTCTTGTGTCCAACTATTAAGACTACATTTTCTACTGAAATATTGTCAGCAGTTTTTTTTTAATGCAGAAAGAGACAAGTTTTTGACTCGGAAGCTGTCGAGTAAATCGAGGAGAACATGAATATTTGCTGGTTATATCCGGCATTGAACCTGAATATCAGTCTGAGCCTGATTCAGTTGGTTAATTTTTCTTTTTTCCTCCTTTTTAAATATTTAGAGTTTTAAAACTGTTTTTTAAATGTTTGTGAATCCTGACTGGAGATTAATCAGACGATGTTTTTGCTTTTCAGAGGAGAATTCTGCCCAAACCCACCAGGAAAAGCCGCACAAAGAATAAGCAGAAGCGTCCCAGGAGGTGAGTGGAAATTCTCAGTTTGATGTCATAAACGCTGAGATTTATTCTTGATCGTATCCTTACCTTGTTCTAAAAGTTATTTTATAGTAATTTTAAATAAAGCCCTTAGAGGCAGTTTTATGATTTTGGGATATAAAAATTAAATTGACTTTATTTGAATGGGGCATTTTTGCAAAAAAAAAAAAAAAAATTAAAAATTTAATAGGCCAGGCACATTAATGGATCAAGAAAATAGTCAGCAAATTAATTGATAATTAAAACAATAGTCAGTTGTAACTCTGGTAATACAAATTTATAGTATATTTTGCATCAATGCATGAAGTCGCTTGATTTGTCAGGAATTAAATTCGCTGGAATACTGGCATCACAGTGTATTGCTATCACTATATAAACTGTCATAGCTGTTATCCATGTGGCCATCCCAAATGAAGAGCGACTAAATCTCCATGTTTCAGTGATTCTCACTTTTTTGTGTGTGTGTAAAACCTTGAAAAGCACAAGTCACCTCCAAAGAATAGTTTAAGCTGCAACTAATAGTTGTTTTCATTATTGATTTTAATCTGCTGATTTATTTTCTCGATTGATTATTTGGTCTATAACGTATCAGGAAATAGTGCAAAATGCCCGTTAAAATTGCCTAAACCCCAAGGTGAAGTCTTCAACAGTCCAAATCATCACGGGACAAAGAAAATCTGCAAATCCTCAACTTAGAAGCTGGAACCAGAGAATGTTTCGTATTTTTTCTTTAAAAAAAAAAAGACTTAAACTGATTAATCGATTCTTAAATTAGTTGCTGATATAATTTTCAGTTGATCAACTAATCGTTCCAGCTCTGAACATAACCACCTGGGTATTCGGTCAAAAATAGCTTTTATTTTGTCAGTGTCACCCAGGCCTACCTGACGCTACAGAAGCTCATTTCCAATGTTTTTAGAAAAGTCTGAAAATCTTATTTGACTATTGAACCCCTGTGAAGTTCTGTAGCAGTTTGAACATTGTAGTATTAGGAAAAGGTTTTCTTCATCTTTTAAAATTGCTGAAACTGATAATCGGCTGACAAAATGAATCTGACAGTTGTGGTGATGATCGTGTGAATTATAAACCCAGTTGTAGTCCGACGTGGACATCCAGCGAGTTGCTCTCCTGGCTCTGTCCTGGTGGCGTATGGGAGCGTAGCTTTCGAGCTGAGACGTACAGTCCCGTTCCACATCGTCGGAGACAAAGCTCTGTCCCCGGCTGCTGGTCGGTGAGGACGGGCGTCCTGCATATTCCTACATCTTCCCAGAGTCCTTTGGGGCCGTTACTGGGGAGCTAAACCATGCAGTGCACAACATGTTTTATACAAGATTTATTATGAGTTGGAAACTACACTGCAAATACAATGTCTTTATATTTCTATTTTAGTAGCATAATGAAATGGAAACATGCTGCAATGAACATCACTTCGTTGCAGCAAAATGAGTCAAACCTTTAAATTAAGCTGTCATTAATTTCCACAATCGTTGGGCATTTATCTCCATTTTCAGACACTTAATAGACTCATCACAATTTCCCAAACCCGAAGGTGGCGTCTAATTGCTCGTTTGGTCCGTCCAACAGTCGAAAACTCTTAAGATATTTAATTTTAAATGAAATAAAGCTGGGAAAAGCAGCAAATCACATTTTAGAAGATGCAACTAGGGAATATTTGGCATTTTTTGCTAGATAAATGACTCAAAACGATTCATCCAAATATCTGCAGATTAATTTTATGTTTATCAACTTATCAATTAATTGACTAATTGTTTCAGCTCTAGTTATGTCAGCACAGACCTCTGAATGCATGAATGTTTGGTATTCATGGGGTTTCTTTGACTGCTCCCTCCAGCCGTACTCTGACAGCAGTCCACGACGCCATCTTGGAGGACCTGGTGTTCCCCAGCGAGATTGTGGGTAAGCGGATCAGAGTCAAACTGGACAGCAGCAGGCTCATCAAGGTCCATCTGGACAAGGCCCAGCAGAACAACGTGGAACACAAAGTAAGTTAATAAAAACAAGTGGGGTAGATTTGTCCGTTTGTTTAAAATAAAATGATCAGGGCTGCAGCTATTTTCTGATAGATTAATCATTTGGTCTGTAAAACATCAGAAAATTGTGGGGAAATACCACAATATCCGAAAGCTAAGGTGACATGTTGAAATGTCTTGTTTTGTCTGACCAACAGTCAAAAACCCCAAAACATTCAATTTACTATAAAGCAAGACCAAGAAAAGCAGCACATTTGAAAACCTGGAAGCATCAAATATTTTGCATTTTTGCTTAAAATTATTTATCATAATATTTGCTGATTCATTTTGTTTTTCGATTGACCAATAAATTGACTTAATAGTTATGGCCAAACATGTGATGTGCAGTAATAGAAAGTGTCATTATGTTTTGGGTCAACTGTCAAATATCAATCTTGGATCAATTAATTAAACTCCGACGTGGACATCCAGCGAGTTGCTCTCCTGGCTCTGTCCTGGTGGCGTATGGGAGCGTAGCTTTCGAGCTGAGACGTACAGTCCCGTTCCACATCGTCGGAGACAAAGCTCTGTCCCCGGCTGCTGGTCGGTGAGGACGGGCGTCCTGCATATTCCTACATCTTCCCAGAGTCCTTTGGGGCCGTTACTGGGGAGCTAAACCATGCAGTGCACATGTGTTCACCTCAGTGACGATCTACATCTCACTGATGGTGCATTTTTTTTAAACAACAAAAAAAAATGTTAAGGTGTAACTGGGGTTCAGCTGATTGCTGCACTAGAAGACTTCACTCAGTGTCCACTTTATTAGGTACACCTGTACAGTCCAATGCAACTGTTCGGCCATAAAGTCGACTTTTATGATGCCGATAATGTTCCGTTTTTGTTGCTGCTGTCAGATGTGTTAATTCAATCATGTTTTAGCGTAGCGAGGTCATAGTTAGTGATGTAATGGACTGCATTATATGTAGAGGTGTTTCTAAAAAAATAAGTAACTTTGTCCTTTTTATATAAAACACCTGAATATAATGCAGTCCAGTACCACACCACATCTAACTATGACCTCAGTAAGAAACATATAATTGGATTTAGACACTTCTGACAGTGTCAACAAGGATTGATCGTTGTGAGCTTCTTAAAGATGGATGTTATGGCCGGGCTGTTGTGCTAGGTTGCATTAGATTGTGCAGGTGTCCTAATGAAGTGGCCACTGAGTGTAGATAACAGTTAATGTGTTTGTCACTTTATATTAGTGCTGAATTTAATCAGTCCCAACAGAAAAGTAATCAATGAATTGTCATTTTTGAATTAAAAAGCAGAACATTTGCTGCTTTCAGCTTCTCAAATGTGAAAGTTATTGTTTTTCATAATATTACAAAGTGGCTTTTTTTTTTTGGGTGTTTTTCTAAGTTGTCAGAAAAAATAAATAGAACAGGAAATGAAGTGAGTAAATCAGGAATGATCAGTAGAACATGTTAAATATTTAGCTGCTTTGATTTGGAGAAAAGCTCAGTATTTCTAATGAGGTCAGTCAAATGTAACTGATATTGCAGCTAACGTGTTGCCTGTTGTCTTCCAGGTGGAAACCTTCTCTGGTGTCTACAAGAAGCTCACAGGCAAAGACGTCGTGTTCGAATTCCCAGAATTCCAGCTGTAAATGCAGATGACAAAATAAATTTGTTTACTGTTAATATTGGTGGTGGTTAGTCGTTTTTGTCTTTCCTGTGATTGATCCTGAACAGCTGGTGTGGTCACAGGCACTAGGGTTCCTTTTTGAGGAGTGTTTGCCCTGTTTTTTAATTTTTTTTATTAACATGTCTAAAAGTCATGTACATGGTTTCAATAGTTCTGGTCCAGCTGCAGGACCTCAGCCTTTCTTTATGCCCTTAGATGGGATTTTGCTTTAGTATTTCCTCTGGCGCCACCCTCAGGCCAATGTGTTTATCCCACTAGTGTGTAATATTTGTTGCCTCACAGGGTTGATAAAAGTTTTGATTTTGTTTTAACAATTTGTTTCTAAAGTAAAATAATGAGCTCTATACATGAAAGTACAACACCAATGTTCACAGGAATGTGGTCTGACACAAACCAGCATGCAAGCCAAGACATCAAAGCCAGGTAAACAATTTTGAAAATATTTTAATACACAAAACTTTACATATAAACTAAATGGAATGACAAACTGCAGTGATAATTTTATTTGGGAAATGCACATTTAGAAATGCTTAAATGAGCAAAGGAGCCAGAACCAGCTTGTTTACGCCTCAAGTGGGAATTGGACCATCAGCCGTGGCAGTGTTAGTGCCTTGCACTCATCTCCCACAGTCCAGTTATGAGACACTTGAAGAATTAAGTGTGAGATAATATCCAAACATATACATCATCTGCACTGAACCAACATTTTCCAACAAATGTTTTTGTCAGTGGATAAATCTGAAAAACAGTCTGTACATTTACTCAAGTACTGTACTTAAGCGTAAATTTGAGGTACTTGAGTATTTCCATTTCAAGCAACTTTATACTTTTACTCCACCACATCTCAGAGGCAAGTTTTGTACTTTTTACTCCGCTGCATTTGTCTGACAGCTTTAGTACCTTTTCAGATTAGTCTTTCACACCCTTCCTGTCCAGTGAAAACCATGTATCTCCAGATGTGGTGATTTTGAAGGTGAATATTTGTGATGAGCTGAAGGATGAAAGTGTTTCCTTTATGTGCTGAGAAAACTCTCCTCCTCCTGAAGCTGAATAAACTCTTTAACCCCCCCTCGGATCAGCTGGAAAACGCATCATCACAGAGCTGAAAACAGGCTGTTTTTCTCATGAGAAGTTGCCTTTTTAGAGATACGTGGTTCTCACAGGACAGCGACTACAAAATGATTTTATAGACCATGATGCATTGCTGTAGATTAAACTACCCTACAGTATATAAAGCAGTTAAAATGAGCTCAACCTTAAACATCTGCAGCAGTAAAATGCAACACACACATTAATGCAGCAGGAATATTAAACCAGAAACATCAGATATAACAGGAAAACACTGACAGGAACATTTTACTGCACAAAGAGGACTTTTACTTCAGTAAAGTTTTGAATGCAGGACTTTTACTTGCAGTGGAGTATTTTCACAGTGTGGTATTAGTACTTTCACTTACTAAGGATCTGAATACTTCTTCCACCACTGGGAGTTGTAGTGTGGACGATGAAACACAAGCGACGAAGTATGCAGATACGGTTGGATGCTGTTTAATCTGCAGATTAAAAGACCTGTAGACATTTAGGTTAAAACTGGACAAAATTTGATTGAAAAGTTTATGTCTAGGTTACATACTAACAACAAACTGACTATAGCAACCAATGGATATTACCTAGACATCCAAAAACCTTTTATTTCCTATTAAAAAGTTTTAACCTTCTGCTGTTTCTGTTGGCAGATTAAGAATCACAATTAACTGGTTAAAAAGTAGCATTAACAAGCTGCAATCAAATCATTTCATACTTGAAACAAGATGTCTGACAATAAAAAACAAAAATGTCAATTTAAAGAAACAAATTGTGTGTTAGGATCTTTTAAAAACAATAATGATCATGGAGCATATGAGGCGACAGACTGGAACTTTAAATCGATCAATCATCTGGCAGTGGGGGTAAAAGTAGCAATAATACCGTGTAGAAATATCCTGCATTCAAACTCTAAGTATTAGCATCAAAATATACTTAAAGTACCAAAAGTAAAAGTGCAGAATGGCCCATTTCAGAATCATATATATTATTTGCGTGTTGTAGCTGGTAAATGTGGAGCTAATTTTAACTACTTTATATACTGCTGGGTAGTTTAGCCTACAATAACATATTTAAGTTTTAGTTGATTACATTAAAAATCTAAATGTGCAAAGTAACTAAAGTTACCAAATAAATACAGTGGGGTAGAAGTAGAAAGTAGCATACAATAGAAATACTCAAGTAAAGTACAAGTACCTCAAAATTGTGCTTAAGTACAGTACATGAGTTAATGTACTGTACACTGCCATCTGGATAGAAATCACATTAAAGCACTTAAAATCTAAACAGTCACCTAGAACATGTTTAGTGCACCGTGGCTTTGTCTCTGTTCACCCAGTGAGGTCCAACACAGTAACCTGCTCTCTGCCACACATGTTACCACGTCATGGCCGAAGAATTTAGCCATTCTGGTGTTTCAGTGTGGAAGGAAAATCTGAAAACACTTAATGTAAAAACAGATTTATCCTCCTTGGCATGAATGTGGTCCGAGTCCCAGCTCAGGAAGCACTCGGCTGCTCAGGAGGCCTCAGCTCTGCAGCGCCCCCTGCCACCTGGCTGCGTTGACTGATCTCCTGCAGCAAAGTCAAGTTGGATTGTCTCCACGTCCTGTATGTGGGCGCCGTGAGGTTCAGGTCGGTCAGGATCTGCTCCACCGCCCGCAGCTCCGACTCTTTGGCCTGAAGGACAGAGTTTGTACAGAAATACAATCCTAATAACTGTTCCTGTAGCGCCACCATGAGGTTCACATTTGTGGTTCCAAGTGAAATATCTTAAGGATGGAAATTTAGTACAGATATTCAAGGTTCAGTTTGTCCAATACTTTTGACCAAATACCTGTAAAACTAAAGACATTCCCGTCAGCCATGTGTTTATTGCTACTCAGCAAGTGCTAGCATGCTAACGGCTAAACTGAGATCTGGTAAATATCAGCATGTTAGCATTGTCACTGTGAACATGTTAGCATTTAGCTCAAAGCAACGCTATGCTTAACTTCAGCCTCACAGAACCGTTAGCATGGCCGTAAACTAGGGTGACCAGGTGAGAATGGGTGGGCGTGGCCACAGTGGGCGTGGCCTACAGTACATTACATTCAGTGTCAACAAACAGTAAAACACGTGGAAAGTCAAAACTCAATGCTAAAATGTATTATTTTTGTTCATGACGTCAACTGTCTGTCATTAGGAAAAACAAACGCAATGACTGTGTTGTATGTAACGGTGTGTAAATCATTATCCGTTACATAAAATTTATTTTATTCATTCCATCAGTCCGGTGCCTATCGCGCGTGTCAGATCACTCCTTCTCCGGGCTCCATGTCAGCGATGGATGGTTTAATTTCCCTCCGTAACTGTTTTATTTCAACAATGTCATAGCTATGCGTTGCTGTCGTGAATCGCAGCACTACTGTACACGCAGTGCCGCTGCTAGCCATTTTGGTGCCCTAAGCATAATTCCTTTATTATTCGCCCGCGCGAACAACCGAAACGGACCATCCGGCACGGGGGGGGGGGCACTAGACTAGAGCAATTATTAAATATCTTTCTTGTTCCCCCTTTTCTGTTACATATACATGGCTAAAATGTGCCTAATATTTCTATAGGCTAATGAAATAATACCGGCATTTAAAAAAACATTTCATTAGGCTATTTTTGGTGCCCCCTCAGCACTTGGTGCCCTACGCACAGTGCGTGATGCGCGTGGTGGGAGCGGCGGCACTGTGTACACGGCTAAAACAAAAAAATACAACTGCCATAATTCCATAATTCATGTAGACTTGGGATTTTTAAAAGGCTACCCTGCAGTCCCTGCTGTAGCCAATGAAGAGCCAGAACCAAAAGAATGAGTTTAGTCTAATTATCAGGACAAACAGGACTGGATTCAGGATTCGGGAGGTCTGGTCACCCTACTATAGATGCTAGTCTTAGCTGTATGTCGCTGTTCTTCACAAGTTTAGACAGTAATAGCTGAAAGTCTATGGCAGAAAGTAACACTACATTCTTCTTCAATACTGATCAAACAAATTTAATGTCATATTGAGACAGATGGACGATATTTCATGATGCTTTTAGTTCAAGTGTCTGACACAAATCGATTTTCTCTTGCTTGAAAAAAGACAAAAACAACCGTAAAACGTTTATTTTCATTTTTATTAACAAAAATGAAAAGGCCACGAATGTAGTGAAATGTTCTGAAACCAGCAAAGTTTTACAGTGAGTTCAATAAAATATAACTTAAAGTAATTGTTTATAATTTTGGGAAATATGTCCATTTGTTTTCTTTAAGAGTGAGATCAGAAGATCAATATAAATCTCACGTCGGTCCGTCAAACTGGAGCCACAAGGCGATTAGCTTAGCATAAAGACTGGAAACACGGCTAGCCTGGCTCTGTCCAAAGGTAAAACATTCACCTACCAGCACCACTAAAGCTCACTAATTAACACGTTATCTCGTTTGTTTAACGTGTACACAATCTGTATTACCCAAAATGTTACTGTTCCTTCAATTTTGTTTCTATCCCGACAACCAGGTGAACTTTGTTGTGACTTACAAGATTTCTAGGTGGCTCTTATCTCCTGGCCCTTAAGCACCTTTCATATGATCCAACCTGATTTGTTTTTGGCATCAGGATCGTTTTTCTCATTTGTTGACTCACCTTTAACGTGCTGCTGAGGATCCTGAGCAGGTGAAGCTTTTCGTTGACTTTGTCATTCTGACATCGTCTGATAAACGACGCCCTGAAGTCCCTCTGCCTGGACTGTCCAGTCGGAGACAAGCTGGCTGCCTTCAGGTGGTTGTAGAGGCTCTCCATCTCATCATGTGGCTCCTCTGGAAAGAGAAACAGGTCAGTAACTTAAAAATAATACTCCACCGATTTAGCATTGCACTTCTATAACATTGTCAGACTCATAACAGACAGGTTTCTAAAGCCACTCGAGATTGTTGAGAGTGAAGACAACAAAAGCTTCAGTACTCTGCTGCTTTTCAGTAACACACATCTAAGAAAACCATCTCCACTGCAAACCTAATGCTCACCACGATCACAGTGACTGAAGTAACGTAAGCATACTGATTGCATGGCGAATGAGGCTGCTTTTATTCAGTAATGAAACAGTCTGTCTAGTGTTAGTGGTGCTATGAACTGGTGAAATTCAACGCTGAACTATAAATCAGAACCTGCTCTGTAGACTGCTGTTAACCCCTTGTGTCAAGAATAAATTCAGCCTTAGACTGAAGCTTCATTTAGTTCAGAAACTCATAAAAGATTTAGCATTGCACTCCTATAACACCGTCAGACTCATGATGGACAGTTTTTAAACAAGGATCAACATCGATGCAGCAGAACCAGAGATGCCGTCTTTTTTTATTCTACACATTCTTCTGCCTTCTCAAAACCTGGCGCCTACATTACCCACAATGCAACAGACAGCTGGGTGGGAGATTGGGGGTGTGTTATGATAGTTGCGGCTAATGTAGCCTGGAGCCTGTAGCTTGCAGCTACAGAGGGCTGGTCAGCTCACTCCTTTCTAACTCCACACCAACAGATTTTCATTTTCAAACTTGTACCGACGCTTACTCAAGTGACATCACTTGAGGACATTTAGCAGACTTGACGCAGCTCCCTCTGGAGACACTAAAAGCTTTATACTACTTTTTTCAAATATGCAGTAGAACTCCTAAACAGCTGGAAACACACGCTGATGTGTAAAATCGTTGGAGTTCCCCTTTAAATCAGCAGTTGTTATGGTAACCAGGTGTGGTTCCAGGTGTTTACCGTGGACGACCTCCTCTTCTCTTTCTTCTCTGACACAGAGCAGAGGGAGGGACACTTCTGTCCCCGCTTCATCTGGCCCGGGGAGGTCCAGCCAGGACAGGCATTCACTGCCCTCCGAGAGTGGTCTTCTTCTTCTGTTTCTATTTAAAGTCCTGCCCTCCGAGCTGCTTCTGCGTCTGCTTTCACTGGTCAGTGTCGTGACCGGGATTGAGGTGCAGGATGAAGACTCACAGAGAGGCTTAAGATGGTCTCCCTGTGAGAGAGACAGTAAGTTTTTACAGACTGTGTGGGGGATTTGAATAAATGTTACCCTTCACACGTTGTTAACTCACGTTGTCAGATTCTGCTGTTTCCTGTTCAGGGTCCAGAGTACAGGAAGTCAACGCACACTCATCACCGTCCTGATCGCTGCCTTCACTGTAGCACTCTGCACACAGAAAGAAACAAGTGATGTATGTATGTACTGTATATGTAAATAACTGTATGCATGAAGGGACTACTAACTTAATTTTATTGTACAACCTTGTGTTGAATAATGATAAATAATATAGTAAATTTATAGTAAAAAAGGAGAAAGTCATTAAAAGTTTAACTGATGGTTTTTATTTTGCCTCAGCACCCCTACTTCCCATGTTCATGGGAAGAAGAACAATTAAAAAGGTAAAGAGGAGAATATAAATATGTTCAGCATATGTATTTGTGTTTAGTTTTATTCCTACAAACATTATGTCTATTAGTAATTCTTATATTTTCTGTGTATAGTACTGAAGCTACATCTTCCTGCTGAGTGCTGTACCGTCAGTGTTGATCAGTTCACAGGGCTTGGCCGCTTCTGACAGTTTACTGATCCACCTGCAACAGCAACACAACATTCAAGATGATAAACAATAATGACTCAACATTTTCAAAATACAGCACAAAACAAGAAGTAGACGATACTGAGAAATAATAAAAGGAAGAACTGAATCTATTTTCGTCCCGCTCAAAGTGGGGACAAAGATTAGATAGTTAGATTAGGCAGCTTCATAAAAAGCTTTTTAAAGACATGATTAACAGCTGAAAGGTGCTATGGATCTAGACCACATCTAAAAGTGTTCATTAAAAAATCTGACCGCTGCTGGGACAGAAGACCTTCTGTGTAGGCAAGACTTTGTAATTGTAATTTTTGGCCTTTAAAATACGGAACTGTTTTTAGTTTGGCCCTTGTTCTCTTTTCTACCAGCAGAGCACAGCATAAAAGAGAAGACTAGCTAAGATTCCCTGATAAAAAAACATAACAAAGCTGATATCAAAGGATCGAAGCTTCCTCAAAAAGAATAGTCTTGGCTTGGAATAACCTCTGTTCTTTTCTCAGTTTAATTTACTGACACCAAGATGTTTGTAAGACTAGACAATCTCTATCTGCTGACCCTTAATTATCACTGGGAAGTTCTCCTCCTCCTTCTTCTTCCTTCTGAAATCAATAATTAACTCTTTGGTCTTCCCAACATTAATTTTTTTTTTTAAATTGCATCACACCAGCTGACAGATAATTCAACCTCTCTTCTGTACGGCAGGTCATTGCCGTGGTTAAGTAGACCCCCCAGGGCAGTGTCATCCGCAAACGTTTTGATTTGGTCAATGGTATAAAGTATGAATAGGGGGGGGTTAGTTAATATTATATCAGACAGTTTGCCCGACCATTGTGCTCCTCTACCTCTGGACGATTACCCACCTCATAACTCCCCACTGAAGTCAGGACAGCAGAGTCACTGCCCATCTTTTGCCGTAGGCTGAAAACTCACCTTTTCAGACTTCACTTACTTACATCTCATTTCTTAAACAAACAAACAAACAAAAAAGAAAAAAAAATGCTAAGCACTTGCACCATAGCTTTGAGAGGGATGCACTTCCTATTTTTGATCAAGCTTTCTACATGTTCCTTTTAAGTTTGAATGCACTTATTGCACAAAAGCATTGGCAGGAGGCCAAACTCCACAGGCTGACAAAGCCAGAGCAAACGTGAGATGCAAAGACTGACTTTCCTTCTCAGCAGTTAACCAAGACTAAGAGTCTACAGCCATGCAAGCAGCTCGAGGCAGGACTTTTAGCTAAATACTAACATCAGCATGCTAACATGCTCACAATGACAATGCTAGCATTCTGGGGTTTAGCAGGTATAATGTTAACCATGTTAGCTTAGTGTGTTAGCATGCTAACATTCCCTAAGTAGCAATAATCACAAGTACAGCTGAGGCTGATGGGAATGTCAATAGTTGTGGTCAGAAACCAAAGCTGTGGCTAAGTGGTAGAGCCGGTTGTCCACTAATCGAAAGGTCGGCGGTTCGACCCCAGCTTCCCCCAGCCACCTGTGGTAGTCTCCTTGGACAAGATACTGAACCTCAAATTGCCTTGTGTGTGTGTGTGTTTGTGTGTGAATGTGATATGTAGTGTGAAGCGCTAAATCAAAGTATTTAACAAACTGAAATTTTGTCCTGATGATGGCGCTAGAGGAAACATTGAGGAGTCATAAAAAGATATTACAGTTCCTCCTGAGGGGGATGTGACTCAGTAGAAAAATTGCCCCAGTATCACTTGAAATAAGATAAAATCAAATACTCACTTATTCATGTCTGTGAAGCTCTCTGCAGCAATGAAAATGGTCACAACCAGTGGATGACTGGCCGTTATGGCACTGAAACACAACACTGAGCGGTTAATAACATAGAATAAAGACAAATACTTTGCAATCTATAAATTGAACAGAGAATCAGAGAAGAAATTTGTAAAATATATATAGGGTTTTAGTTTTCTCACCACCTAAAGTTAACTTGAACAGATGAGACACTATGACTGAGTCTTAAGACAGCTGGATATGTTTAATATGTTGATGCAGCTTTATAAGAACAGAGTGTGAAGGAGTCTTCAGCAGCAGACAGCGTGACCACAGACAGCTCAGTTAGACTGTCTGTGGTTTTTGTTTCTTTCTTTCTTTCCACCCAGACCGGACATCACTACATTTTGCACAGAGTAACAAACATATCGTACTGTTTCTTCCTGCACTGTTTGGCCTGTTCAATGGTGAAGCCGGACAGGTTGATGAATCCTTCCGCTTTCTCAGCCTGCAGAGACGAGAAATAATACCTCAGAGACAATCGTGCATTTGCGCCTTTTCTATTTGCTAAACACTGAAGTTCTCTGTGGTCGTAGTCACAGGATGTAGTCGCCTCTACGTTCCTCGCCTCTTTGGACTGCATATGTAACTGAGGTTTGCTTGTGTTTGGTCTTGACTTAGATTTGTTTTTTCGATTTGAAAATAAAAACTATTTACAGTTACCAGATCCAGCATACAACTACACAGCATACTTACAAGATACCATAACCACAGATAGAAGATAAGATCAGATAACAAGTGACAGAAAATGATTAATTATAGCAATTGCAGAAGTGATAAAAACATCAGATAATGAAGCGTTAAAGTCTCTAAAGCTAAACACGCGTACGCGACTGAATATGACACCCATATGTGATAGTTAAACATGTGATTCCAAAACCATGAACGTTAATCTGCTGCTCTGACAACCTCCACTCTTCTGGAGTATGTTGTTACATGTGCTCTTCTCTCTTCTGTCAGTCTGGTGTTTCTATACTGTTTTTTTCTGCTTAAATCAGAGAAACAAATGGAGGAACCCTGTTGTCATGAGTTGGGAGTTGAACCCAGGTTGCTGGAGCTAAATGGAAACGTGTTATGAGCACTTTAAGACTTGTGTTTTGAACAGAGTCTTGCTGTAACTCACCATTTGGTCGGTGTACCAGTACAGAGAACTCTTCGTCAAGACAAACCAGTATCTCTTCCATTTGCTACCCAGGAAGCTGCGGCCCACCTTCCTGCGGAAAAGCCAGCCCTGACAGTCCACCACCCCCAGATCTTTGACCGAAATCCGCCGCCGACTCATGGCTACAGTCGACCTAGAGGGGGCTAGAGCAGAGCAATTCAAATGTCACAAGGTTCAGGCAGTACATCATCTGTCTGGAGCAGAGGTTTTCAAACTCCCCCACACCTGAAGTGTTGAAGGGACCGGTGCATGCCAGAAGGGGAAACACATCAACACAAGGGAGGCGATTAAGGTACTTTAAAACCCTTTAACGCCTGACTGCAGTGTGTCAAAACTCACACTCCTTCTTTAAGTAATAACTGAGTCAAATCTGAACACACAGACATGAAAGACAAACACAAAAGTTGCCTGAGAATCATCACACTTTTCTTCAGTATCAAAGTAATCCGGTGATAGTTGTCTGTACATCCATGCGTACACTGCTAACAGGAACAGCTAATAGCTCATTCGGAATACTTTTAATGTAAACTATGACTTTGGCTAAAGAAAAATGTGGCTCAAGTTGTAGCCCACAGCATAACTGAACCCATGGCAACATCATACTTCCTGTTTACATCCCCCAAAAGCAACTGTAGTTCTAAAACTTAAAACATGATGATCCCCAAATACAAGTAGGACAGATCATTTTGTTTGTTTGTTTTTGGAATTATTTTAAACCATGTGTTTTGATGTATTTATATATTCAATTTCTGCTACAGGGGATACGCTTCATTGATCAGTTGCTGTATATGACACATGGCTGATGGAAGGCATTTTATTGTTTTAACATTTCTTTTTAAGCCCTTTTGTGTATCTGTTTACACTGGACCTGCCCTGAGTTCACTAAAAACTGCACAAAAAGTTAAGTTTGACTAAAACACTAGTCCTCCATTGAATGCACGTGGCTTTAAATAACACTTTCTTTGCTCGTGTTGTAGGAACCTGCCATTGCTTTTTAGCCTAAAGTCTTCTTCCCTTGTATAATTTTCTCTTATATGGCATATTTATCTCGTCTTTTAACTCAGGTTCTTGTAGTCATTTCCTATGTACGTGGGTTTGCGATGTATTTTTAGCGCACGGGCAGTTTGTGTGGTGTGTATAGCCAGCCACAATGTCCATCCTGTCCTAGAAACCTTTATCGTCATGTCAGTTAACATCATTATTAGACAGCATTTCGATCAAAAGTCAGGTCAGATATGTCAACAGTCTTTTACCCCTGGGCCTGTAGGGGTCATGTGTCATCATGCTCACGTTAGTTGACCGACAGAACTAACAGTAAGTAACAGTTACTGGTAACTGTTGAATTCTTCCATAAGACAGGAGTGAACTGAGCTGAGAGGTTTGAGCAGTGGCTCGGTCGGCCATGTTGCTTTAGTTTGAAAAAAAGAATGAAGAGTCTTCAAGTCCAGCTGAAATCACATTTAGTTACCCGCTTTTACTGTCTAAAATAATGTTTTTTAAAAGCATATTGTTAATAGTTTTTTATTATTAAAAAGGGTGTTTGGGGAAATATCTGAAATGCTCCTTTTTTGTCTCAGAGGCTGGAGGGGCGTGTCCCTGTCTGTGTTTGATTGACAGCAGCTGGCCGCTGTTAGGACACGTTTAATTAACTTCCCGTTCACTTCCACTGTATGCGAGCGAAGGGGCAACGCAAGCTCGCATCTTCAAGAAGTGTGTGTGTGTGTGTGTGTGTGTGTGTGTGTGTGTGTGTGTTTGTATCCAGCACGACCGGATACGGATTTCGCCTCAGCAGGAAGGTCACTCCCCCGGCATTCGCGCATGTGTGACTTTAGATCAGCTGTGTTGTGTTTCAAGTGCCTCATAAATAAGCTGAGTAATTGTAAATGATTCTCTAAAATCCAGTCTTATATAACTCACCCCTTCCTCCTCTCTAGTGCTATCTGACCGTGTTTTTAAAATACATTTCTGCATAAACCTCAGTAAAAATGGAGGGGGCAGAACAGGCCCCACTGTCTACACTGTACTACCTATATTAAAGTGACATTTGAGATTCGCTCTTAGAGAATCAGCACCACAGAAAGCCTTAAAAAGAGGTCTTACCCGCAGCAGCGCGGACGTCCAGCAGTGTGGTGTCCCTGCAGCAGACTGACACTCAGCAGAGGAGGAACTGAAGTTTGTCACCGCTGTGTGCGAGAATTTATACATCGACCCACAAGCAGACCACAAAGTCAATGTCACACGTACACATACATGCGCCATCCTTCCTGTTTCATATGATCTTCATGGTCGTTATCACGCTGTTCTGTTTCTCGGAGACTCGCTGCTCAGAAACGTCACCTTTGCAGAAGTTGCTGGGGGGGTTTGTTGTTGCTGGTGGTGCGGAGACGTTTAGTTTCAGCGTGTTTGATCCTGATCTCACACAAGCTGCCTCTAAACGCTCTGCAGCAAACAACAGCTTCACACATCTGTCTTTTAATGACATTATGGCTGGTAAGTTAAGATTTCTCTTTGCAAAAAAAATAAATAAATAAATTACTGTCATGTGCCATGCAGTAAAAGGTGCTCTTGCATGTAGCGTTGATTGCTCTCAACTTTGGAGTCACAGCAAGAAGTAATCACTTGGGTTTTAGCTCATGGCTTCATTTTTGCACCAGAGTTCATTTAAAATCTGTAAAGTTTGTTCTGCAAACTGACAAACAGGAACTGAAAACAACCCCCATGTACTCTGAGTTATGATTAAGGAGTTAATAATTACTAATTAAGTTTAAATTTCACTGCAGGTCTAAAGGAGAATAATTCTTTTACTTGCAGTAATGGGCATTGTCCACTAGATGACGCCAAATGCTTCATACTTGAACTCGGTTCATTTAAAGGTCCACACCAGCTACTTTAAAGTCTTCATCTGTGGCAACCTTTTTGCTTGTGATCCATTACAGCTGAGCAATGTGCAATCACAACCTTTCATCACAGGTTGAGCTTTGAGTAGTTCAACCAATGAGTGAATGTCCTTCCTCAAATTGTTTCACTTTAAAAGCTTTAAGAGTCCCGAAGAGATAAAATGTTCTAGTATTTTTCTTTTTTCTTTACTTTTTTAAAGAAAAAGCCACTAATTAAAAAAAATATTTTCAATTTTTTTTTTTATTCCCTAGTAATTCAATTAATCAGTTGGAAAAATTGGCCGTTTGAACTCCAGTTTACCAACTCATCAAGAGTAGCAAGAAAACACTACTGACTCACTGTACGTGAACATTTTTAGTGTGATTCACTGACAGTTTGAATGTATTTGATTGTATTTTATACTGAACTTTACAGCCAAATAAATACAGTTTCTGCTCTTTTGTTAGATGATGATGAAACTGTCGAGGTTTGTTTCATTAGTATGAATGAGTTGGAAAACTGAAGTGTACTTAAAACACTTTGTCCCAGACTCTTGTCTCATCTGAACTGAGGCTGTAAGGAATAAAGGTTGTTGCTGTATGTTGATACAGATTGTAAAGCCCCCCTGAGACTAGATTTCTAAATACAACTGAGTTGACTTCTTTGAGGGATTTATATGAACCCAAACAAAGTGAAGCCAGACTCGTTTCATGTTACAGCAGAGCCTAAAAATCTGATCAAAACATGAATTATGACGCTACAAGTGTAACTAACTTTGTCGGAGCTCTGAATTCAAAAAGTAAAAGCATATTTTGGGTATGGTAATCAGAAAAAGTGCATTAAGGGGAAAAGTGTGTGACACTGAAATAAAACATCTGTCTGCAATGTGAACAAGATTAATTTACAGAAAGAAAACTTTGTTGGAATGAAATGCTTCTGTGCCTTACAGGTTAATCATTCAACCAGCTGTCTTTCTGTAAATACTATTTCTCTAGTGGCTTTTATAGATTAGCTTTTATTGGAATTAATTTTATGTTTTAGAGATACATTTTTTAAAAACTTCATTATGTCTTATCAGCATTATTGTATTTTATGAAAAGTTGAAATCTTTCAAAATAAATTGCACTTTATTTTTTATATTTTTCACAAGTTACAAAGCATCACAGAGGCGTCATACTGCAGAGCTGTGGGATAATTCAGATTTACATATGAAGAACCAGTTAGACAAAGTGACTCTTACAAAACACTTAATAGGACAAAATAGATTCAAATTATGATACATGTAGTTTGGCTCAATGATACAAACAGGATCATCCAACAATAAACCAGTCATGAATTTTCATTTTAAACTAGACTATGTAACTTTTGCTCAACAGTGGCGACTGTGGCCACAGGTGGTAATTACAGCATGATGGCACGTTGGATTTTCCTACATTTCCCATGACTCTTCAGCCATCATTAGGTGATCCGACAGAGTGAGTGGAATGGGATCATAAGCAGAAAACCGATGCAGTAATGTCATTAAACTGCAATATCCATCTAAAGTTTTCTAACAGTTTGAAGCTACTGGTCATACCAGACCAAGTAAGGCTTAAGCAGAGTGTAATGAGTTAAGGTGTTTTACTGATTATAAATTCAACTTTTAATTTGTAAAATTAAGAATTTTTTATTTCCTCTTTAAAAAGTTACATAGTCTCACTTTAAATAGAAATGTGATGTTCAGTAACCAAACCTCTAAACTCTTCAAATGTTAAAGAAATGTTATCCAGCAAAGAACATACAAGGTTGCCTCTGTGATATTTACAGTTTCCATTACACTCTGATAATCTTTTGTAGAAGCTTTCGTAGCTCTTGCATAATGTTTTGTTAGCATAAAGGCACAAAACACGAACGATCTTTGAGGAAACGTAAGGAGCTTCTCAGATTAAAAACATCAGAGGATCCAAGATGCTTCCCTGAGGAACTCCTTCAGAATGTTTTTTTTAATAATGGTACATGAAAAAAACCTCAAACACACAGGAGTTCTTTAAAGAACCTTTAGAAGAATCACTGAAGGTTTTTTTAGACCGCAGTAAGCCACACCTGAAATACTTGAGATCAGTTAGTTTTAACTGAATGTTTAAGCAGCTTCCAGCAGACCTGCGTCAAAGTATCTGCAGACAACTCTGCCAGGTGACGGCAGCAACAGTTTTCAGAATAAACTCAAGTGTAGGTTTGTGATTTAGAAGGTAAAATCTTTAAATGGACAACATGGCATTTTGGAATTAAACACTAAAATTTCACTCTTAAACCAAAATACAAGCACAATTCAAAAACATTTTCTCTTTGCGAAGCTTCACCAGCTGCTGTGAGGGTTCATGTTTTCTTCAGTTTGAGTCAAAACAACTTTAACACAAATTTGAAAGTTTCTACATTATGAATTGTTATAGGAAGACATAATTTTGTTTTTATTTACAATAACTTTAAGACAGCTTTCTTAAAATGTATGTAAGTCATAAAAAACCCTATTGGTAAACTTTGTGTTGATTAACATTGTATTAATGATTTTATTTGCCATGCTCCCTGTGACTGTTTTTTTAAACTATTAATTAATTATTTCTCCTAAAAACAAGTTTATATTGTTATGACTGTTGTAACAAGACTTTTGTGAAGCTTCAGAAATATTTAGTAACAATATTGAGCTCTTGTATTTCTGCACACTCTTTCTTTCGAAATTTGGTCTGAAGTTATAAAATACAATCTATGAAACATATTTACAAACAGTAAAAGTCTAGATACGAGAGGCACTAACGGCTCCTGAGATTAAGAGGAAAAGACAAGATGCATCAGCAGCTCTGATGTTTAGAAATGCTTCACCATTTTTAAACTACAAATACACTGAGGTTTGATTATTTGCTCTTTGAATCCAAACCTTGATGTCAAGGCCTTGAATCTCTAAAAAAATGGGACTGTTTTACTGATTCTAATTCTGCTTATTGAATCTTTCCATATAACTTGAGCAATAAATAGAAACCAAAATCTGTTGAAAACAAAAACTTTTGAGGTATTTTGCGATTTTTTGGAGGGGTTAAAAGGCCCAAAACAATAAAGTGTAACTATTTTATGTTTCTATGCACAATTTGAATGTTTATTTATGTTTTCCACTAGTTTTTCCTTGAGTTTTATGTCCTGTATGGTGACTCAGCAGGTCCAAACTTTGTTTGTTTTCAGCATTCTCAACATTGAAAAGTGTGTTCGTTAACTGATTCCCAGATTTCATATATTAGAAAGTGGTTCAAATTCAGAACTGGTATAGATATTTCCATACTTCTTCGATGCCACTGTCTACATACTTTTTATCAGCTGTATTTAAAAAAAAAAGTCAATACAAATTGTTAAGGTTTCAGCAGCTAAATTCACTTCCTATTAAGTGTCTTTAAGGCTTAAAGGTCCAGTGTGTAACATTTAGGAGGAGCTATTGGCAGAAATGGAGTATAATATTCATAAGTATGTTTTCATTAGTGTAGAATCGCCTGAAAATAAGAATCGTTGTGTTTTCGTTTCGTTCTTAGAATAAGCCGTTTTTATCTACAGAGGGAGCGGGTCCCCTTCCACAGAGGCCGCCATGTTGCACAGCCATGTTCCTACAGTAGCCCAGAATGGACAAACCGAACACTGGCTCTACATAGGACCGTTCACGTTCACGGAGGGTGATGCAAGTTGTATTCAAATGGTTGCAAATTACAATTTCACCACTAGATGCCAATAAATCCTACACACTGCTCCTTTAAAGAGAGGTATGTTTCAGATTGTGTGTTTGTCTTGATAAGAGTCTCGATGTATCACACTGAGGCATAGTGGTTGGTCAAACTCCAGGCTTCCAAACGTCTTTTCAAAATACTGTGAGAGACGTCCCAGATGCTACGTCCATGTTTTCATTCAATCTGTTGATGGACCAGGTGAACTGCAGCAACCAGAGTCAAACTGCGGAAAACATTCGGATCCACCAAACTGTCTGTCATGTCCTGAACTGGTGCACAAACTGGAGTCAGCCACTCAATCTAATGCTTATCAGTTTAACCTTCAAATGCCCACAATGACAATGCTAACATGCTGATTTTAGCAGGCATAATGTTTACCATGTTCACCATCTTAGTTTAGCATGTTATGTTAACATTTGCTAATTAGCGCTAAACACAAGGTAGCCTACAGCTGAGGGAGGCTGGTGAGAATGATTAATTTTAATTGATTCATAAATGAATTTTAATTAATTAATAAGATAGCATAGCTAGTTTTTTTATTTGTAGTTAATCAGATCAGCATAGAATTGTGACTTTTTTCAGTTGTTTTTTAAAAACATTTGTACTGTTGTATTAAAAAAATTAAAGAGAAATGTAAAAACAGCAGGCTGAACAGCAGAGTTTCGCTGCCTTCTCTGGTTCAAAGTTTCAAGTCTGTTTCACCTCTTAACCAGCCTGTAACCTCACCGAACAGTGATGTCACGGGGTACTGGAGTACACCTGTACATCACTGATACATGGTGAGAAGTTAAACCACTCGAGGTCAGAAAAAAAACAAGATTTTCAAGGGATGTTTTTTTCAAGTTTCTCTTTAAAAGTAGAAAATCTGAGTAAACAGGTGCCAGAGTGGGCGAGATGGGGAGCCCCTCCGGCCAGTCAGACCCAGGGGATTTAATTGAATAACATTATACACATTTTCTATGACTGACGGAAATTAAAGTGATTAGCATCAACATAGACTCTAGTACAAAAGTTCATGGCGATAACTGACAAATCCTGAAGAATAACTTTGACAAAACTGTCCTGGTCTATGTAGAAAAAAGTGACTCAGCAGAACACTGTGATGTTGATGTTTCCTCCTGCTCTGGCGTTGACTTTTTAGACCTCCTCCACCATAACACCTTTGATTCATTCCAGAAGTTGGTTTTCCATGAACTGTTGTATTTCACTTTTTAAATGATTTGCTGAACTGAGTTCACAGCCGCTGAAGGCCTCGAACTTAAAAACCTTTTTCCTGTAGACTTCCAGAGGTTCAGGCCGAGAATACACAACCTCCTGTAGGAGCCAGATGAGAAGAATACGTCTTATATAATAAAATTTTAACTAGTTCAGACTCCGTCAGTGGCTGAGCAGCCTGAGACGAGCCAGCCAGCCGCCGAGCAGCGATGTCGACGGTTTGGTTACAGCCAGAGGAGGAGAAACAGCAGCGGAGGGGGAGGCGGCAGACTTTTTGGACGCTGCTTCCTGGTAAGGGATGGTTGCGCTGTTGTGCAGGTCGGCGCTGATGAAGCACTGGCTGCCTCTGATGTGGTCGACACCGCGGACAGACGGGTGTCCTCGGTACGGCAGAGGGAAACATGGCTCCTCCTCTGTGATGGTGCTGATTCCCTCGTTACTCAGATATCTGTGCAGAACGTCCTGCCCTGTTCAGACGAGACCGGAACAAAGAGTTAACAAGTCTGTGGAAACTGGAACAATGCCTCTGTCCTTAATTTGGAGTAAATCTACTCTTATGTTTAAAATACCAGTGGATCTCCTGGTTTAATTATTCTTTATGTTTCACATTTACAGTGACACAGTCCATGATTGTGTTATAATGCCTTCAAATCCCCAAATGCCTCTCGTGCTCATTGTTGATAATTTAAAACTCGCAGTTAACAGCTGAGTTTCAAAACATCAACAGTGAGCTGAGAGGAAAGTAATGATGCTTTTGGGCACTTGAACAAAATCCTTAAACATGCATAGGCTCTGTAGCTACGCCGTAATCACTTAATACACAAGTATAATCCCCCTTTAGATTTTACTGCAGAAACAAGGAAAACAGATTCAGATGAAAAGTTGTTGGTTAAAATATTGTTTCTCTTAGAACAACAAATGAGAATAAACCAGTTGGGTGAGATAATTCTTATTTCTTTTTTTTTGTGTCTCGTTTGTTTTAGGGATTTTCTTGATTCCAGTAACACTTAAAATATAACAATTTCATCTTCTGTTTGTGTGCTTACACTGATTTTTTTCTGACTCATGATACATCTTATCTGCTCGCATTAATCTGAACACTCTGTTTGTTTAAAGATCATGTGACGTTATTCAAGAAATTATTGGAAGAAATGAATTTATGATACAAAGAAAAACACAAGACTCTGTACAAATATTTAATACTAGTACTAAAAAAAAGAAATAACTAGAAGCAGACTGACACTGAGAACAATTTAGGATGACTGTTTTAAAGATAGTCACGTGTAAATGACTCAACATAAAACATGACAAAACAGCTCACAGGTTCCTACACCAGTGTGTCCAGTTAATTCTATTGTTGGAAGTGGAAAACAGTCCAAATCTTAATGTGTCTTTGTTTAACAGCTCTGACTTGAAAATCCATTAACAGCCTGCTATTTTGGACAAACTGCCAACACACACACATTCAGATCCACACAGTTCGTTCGTCAAGGTGAAGTGCTCTAAGAACCAGGCTGAACTGTGACTGAAATCCGCTGAGTCGATGCAGCGGCAGCTCTAAGGGTTAATAATCGACAAGGTAAAAATTCAAAGCACGCAGCCTGTTTGTCCTCGGCCATTAATGAGGCAGACAGACGGCCACCGCCGATAACAGTTAGATTACAGGCGCTCGGCTGCGTCTGGTTCAGCCGGACAGGTGGAGCTTACCTTTCCTTCCCTGAGCCCCGGGCCTGGAGGACCGATCCGACACACCTGAAAACGACTCCACCGGCATGGAGACGGGTCGAGGTTTACCTGCAAAGCGTCCAGACACAACGGAAGTTACAGACGTGCTACAGGACACAGTGGAAAATATGCATGTGCATACATCACTCATGATACATCTTATCTGCTCCCATTAATCTGAACAGCTGCTGTAGCCACAGGAACCAGTAAAGTTTGATCTTTTTTTTAATCTCATCTGATTTTTTTTCATGCTTGAATTCGAAGGAATCCTTCAACATTTTGTGAAACACACTTATTTGCTGTCTTGCAGACAGATGAGAACACACTCTAATATCTGTACGGTAAATATGAAGCTATAGGCAGCAGCCACTTAGTTTAGCTTAGCACAAAGACTGGAAATGGGGGGGAAAGAGCTAGCCTGGCTCTGTCTAAAGGTAACAAAATACACCTACCAGCACCTCTACAGCTCTAATTAAGATGTGATATCTTGTTTGTTTAATCTGTACAAAAACAACAATTTATGGTTTGTTGTAAAACCACAACTTTTGTTGTTGTGTTTTTTGTTTTTACGATCCAGTTCTTGTCTTTGTGCTAAGCCATGCTAAGCTAAGCTAACTATCTGCTGGTTGTAGCTTCATATTTAGTGTACAGACATCTCAACGAGGAAGCAAACAAGCAGTAAAATAGAGTAATTCTACAGTAAATATGTAATCAATATAAACACATCATATTCATCAGACAAGACTAAACCACATCCTATTAAAAAGCACATTATCTGTGTGGGACTTTTAAGACCCTGACAGTGGCGACATTTTTGGAAAGTGACGACACTTTTTCCTCACTTATTTAAAGGGCTGTTAAAGAAACTTAGTTTTAAGGGTTTAAGTTAGCATGAGAATATTTTATGTTAATGAAGGTCCACATAAGTACAGAAGAGTGTGTGTGTCTGTGCACTCACAGCGTGTAGAGGAGCGCTGTCTGAGGCATACAGGGATTGGTTGGTTGAGTTCAGGTGGGGGGTTGACGGACGTCCTGTTGTCGTCGGCAACAGTGAAGCGCCGCCGCACGTCTGCGTCCAGACATGAGTTTGGAGACTTCGGCCTCATTTTCACACCTGGAGAAACGTTCATGTTCGCATCTCTTCAAAGAGGGACAGAACAGGAGGAGAAGGATCGTTAAGATGAAAGCTGAAAGACGTTCATGAGGCAGGAGCCTTCCCCTGTAGGTGACCTGCTGAATCAGTCTGGTACTCACAGCGGTACGTAAGGTGCTGCAGGGGGAGGAGGGACGTACAAATCCAATATGGCTGTCTTCCCTCTCTTCCCAGAAGCATCGGAAGTTTCTGGCTGTCGAGATCTGTAGAGACCCGGAGCTCCCTGAGAGGTCTGGACACAACAAGAGAAAGAGAAATTATTACTGTGAAGCTGGTGGATAAAAAAATAAATAAAAAATGAATACTTTAATTATGGAAACAAAAGTATTTGAAGCCGTTTTGAAGCTGCTGTAACTGCTTCTGAACAGTGTTTCTGTGGTCTGTAGAGCTTTTAACAACATTTCTGTCACACAGCAGACAGCAGACGAGGTAATAATTCCTTTAAGAGTGTTTATCATAAAACAACAGTAAGACGTCTCAGATCGAGAGAAGAAACAGCAGACGAAGCTCTTCTGCTTCCTTCCTCACTTCCTTCTGTATTTCTGTAAACAAAGGAACTTCGCTCAGCTTGTGCTTCTGCTTGGTCTGTTGAAAAAAACACGCCTGCAGGAGTCTAAGATGCAGCTAGAAACGAGTTCCTCTGCTGAATAAAGATCAATTCTAATTTCCATTTTTAAGATAAGTCTGGTGATATTCTATAATTTTTCTTATTGTCTAAAAAAAAAAAAGACCAAAACCAACAATTAACTGATTCTACTAACTTTAACTATATAACTTAACTATTGTGTGTGTGTCTTCTTCCTCTGAGCCGCAGAGCTCCACTGTCGTCCAAAAACTATTAAAACACATCAGTGAGGCGCACTGTTGCACTGGGTGACATGTTCCTTCATCACCATGAACACACACACTGTAGTTTATTCTGACTCAGCCCCACACACACCGTCCTGCTGCCCCAAACACTCACTACAGCACATGTTGATTAATCCGCCGCTGAAAATAGTCCCCAACAAATGCACCATTTCCTCCTGTTTGTTTGCTAAAAACTACAGTGAGCTGCTGCTTTAGGAAATTACTGAGTTTTTGTTGTTCAAACAAAATACGTTAGCAGCAGAAATCATTTTGGACTTGTTACGTGTGGGATGGGATGTTGTCATTTTTAGGTCTGCAACTATTGATTATTTTCATTATTAATTACTCTATATATTCTTTGATACATCATTTAACCTATAACATGTCAGAAAATAGTGAAAAGTGCCCAACACAAGTTCCCAGAGCGCAAGGTCACGTCTTCAAATGTATCGTTTTGTCCGACCAACAGTCCAAAACCCAAAGATATTTACTTTTAGCTGGAACCAGAGAATGTTTTGCATTTTTGCTTGATAAACATCTTAAATGATGAATCGATTATTAAAATCGTTGTTGTTTAAATAATCAAACAGTGAATTATTTTCAGCCAAAAAGATCACGTACTTTACATTTCTGAGGTGATAACCGGGCCGAGGACAAGTAAGGGAGACGTAAGTGTTGATTCAAGATGACCTTTAAACTGAATGGTAGGAGTGACGGTGAGGTAAAGACAGACTGACGTCAGATCTGTTTTGATAGCCAAGATTAGAGACTGAGCGCATCAACCTGGCTGTCGAGGGGCATTTAAGATGCCTATCTTCCCTAAACACAGACTTCCTGGACCTCTGTCAACACAAAACCCCTGAAGGTGGTTTGGTGAATTCATAATTGTCACATTGTGGAGTAAAGAATGAGTCACCTTCTAAAGATGTCTGACATCAACACAACCTGATGTTTGGAGTGTCCCCCTTTTATTTCAGGAAAAGGGAAGAAAGGATCCATTGTTCCCCCCACACACCTCAGCGTAGCAGCAGACAAACAGAAACAGCTTCACAAAAAGCTACGATGACAGACGGAGAATGTACCAGAGGGGCGCTTTATTTACCCCGGAGAGGGTTACTGAAACAGTCTGCTTCACTTTCATATAGCCACACCTGAGAGTTGCCTGATAGAACAACCTACTGCTACTAGAACGTCTAAGAATGACAATAAAGAAGAATCAGGAGGAAAGATGTTTAAACCTGCTGTACTGACAGGGGGTCAGGGCAGCTCACCTGTACGCGTGGCGGTTTCCAGCGCAGGTTTTTCAGTGGAGCGGGTGCGAAGCCGCCGGATATTCCAGACGGCCTCTTCTTCACCACAAGGACGACGCCTCCAGACTCCGCCCTCAGCTTCTCCACCAGGTGCTTCAACTGCCAGCCCACCTGGACCAATCACACACCAGAACTCTGAGCACTAAATTTAAAATTTTTATATTGATGTGGTGCCAGGCTAGCTGTTTCCCCCTGTTTCCAGTCTTTATGCTAAGCTAAGCTCACTGTCTCCTGGCTGTAGCTTCATATTTACCGTACAGACAGGAGAGTGGTATCGATCTTCTCATCTGACGCTCAGCAAGAAGGTGAATAAGCATACTTCTCCAAAGTGTCTAACTTTTTCATTAAAGAGTGGAGTTTTGACTCACCACTGTCTGTTTGTTGACCTGAACGACTTCATCTCCAGCGTGAATCCTCTGGGTTTTATCTGCAGGAGACTGAACAGCAGAATCACAGAGTTTTACTCTCGTTAGAAGAGATCGATCAAACACACTACACTAACATCTATTCTACCGTTTCACCAGTAAAGGAGCTTTTTCAGATGTGTTTCAACCTGAGAAACGATCTGGAAGTGTCACAAAAAACAAACTGGAAATTGTTTACATGACTTTTAGGACCAGAAGGACCAGATCCAGACTAAATGTCTGGAAACTGCGTCTTTTTTTTTTCACACAGCAGTTGTAATGAAGAATCAGCAGCACACTCACATTCTCTGTTGTTCCTGTGATGACGTGAAGCCCATCGTAGGTGGATTTGATGTAAATACCCTATAAGATTAAACACATTAGAAAATGTATATATATGAATCTTCTATATAAATAACCTCATGTGGTTTCTCTGTAATTCCTTGCTGCAGTGGTGGTTGTGAGGTTTTTCTTTTTGGACCTACATCTGTTTCTGTTTTCGACTCAGTGCTAATTGTGGTTCATGGTGAAGCACTAAAATACCTGTTAGTGTTTCTCAGGGGAAGTCGGGTTAAATTGTGGTTTTTTTTTTTACAATACAATACAGTCATGTCCCGCCGATACGGTCTGAATGTAAATGATGATGTCTGTCCTGTATTTGTACTCTGTCCTTTTGTTAATGCCGTTTTAGCGTATTTTCTGAGCTCACCAGTCCCTCCCCAGGCTTGATGTTGGTGATGTGCACCTCCTCCAGACAGGCCATCTCACTCTTTAAGGGGTCAGAAGCCGCCTGGACCGTCTTCTCGCAGATGCCGTTCAGAGCTCGGGACTGAAGCACACAAAAGAAAAAAGAAAAACAAGTCAAGGTCAATGGCTGTTTCATTCAAACAATCCTTTAATTCCCAAAATCCGATAAAGTTACATATAGACCTCTAACGGTTAGTCGATTAGTTGATGAACAGAAAATTAATCGGCATCTATTTTGATTTTATTAAACATTTAGGTCATTTTATTCAAATAAAATGCCAAATATTTGATGGTTCCAGGTTCTCAAATTTGAGAATTTTCTACTTTTCTTGGTGTACTGTAATTTGAATATTTTTGGTCAAGTAAAACAAATAAATTCAGGATGTCACCTTGGGCTCCAGGATATTGTGATGGGCATTTTTCCACACTTGTCATGTTTTTTAGACTAAATTATTAAATCGGTTAATCAAAATAATCTGCAGATTAGTCAATAATGAAAATAATTGTTAGTTGCAGCCCTATAACTAACATATGAATAAAACTCATCAACAATTATGTCCATTTTTAGGATAAAAACACATCGCCACGTTGCATTGTTTGAGTCAAAACCTTTCATTTAGCTTCCATTTGTACTGAAACGCAACTTATTTGTACACTCAGCAAGTTTCACGGCCTCAGGGAGCCATCAAACACAGAAGTCAGAGTTACATTGATTGATTACATGAGTCTAAAATGCTGAATCACTACCTGCTGTGGCAGCACTAAAGCTGTCTGTCCCTGACCTCTGACCTCTCTGTGGAAAGGAAAGAAAAGAATATACTGGTGAACACCTCAGAGATCAGGGCAGCGTTACATAAAAGCTCTAAATGTTGCAGTGCTGTAGTTGTTGGTTTTGTTGAACAACAGACAAGAGGATCTTCCAGGAGCCTAAGGCCTCATATTATCATTATGCTGACTAGACTCTCAGCCCTGAAGCACAGCAGGGGGTCTGAGGTCATGCGAAGCAGGGATTTGATCAGGAAAACACAAACCGGCAGGAAATTACAAGTAAACTAGAAAAACATGCTCCTCAGGAGAGTTAATGCCTTCTTTTTCTTTGCTTTGCAAATGTTGGTGATTTTTATTGCTTGTTTATAAAGGACATGCTCGTCTCTGCGGTGGAGAACAGTCTAATTAACTTCTGATTTTTGTAAAACACATTTTGTATACACACAAACTGCATGGCTTTCAAAGCTTTAAACCACACTGTGTGGGGGATTTTTGTTCTCAGGGCTACTTTATCTATCTTTGCAGCATTTCCCTCATTGTACCCTGGACAAACAAACTGAACCAAAGCCTTTCACTGAGTAACAGCACAGAGATGCCTCCAAATGTGTCACTGCTCAAAGACACCTATAGTGCTGAGTATAAAAAAAACTACAGGAAAAGATGAAAAAACGAGATAGACACCAAAAATATTGGGAATTTAACAAAGTTCGATTGAAATCATTGTCTACCAACATCACATTAAGGCACCTCTCATGTTCACAGGGGACATTTTAAAAAGCCTGTTGAAGTACATTCACTTTTCCTCACGTCCTGCACAAAAATGTCCCTTCAAGTGTGTTTCCCATCATGTAAAATGGAGGAATGCATGAATGGATTACTAAACAGGCCTATTGGGTTTTTTTGCTCCTTATCCTAATCCCAGTCCAATCCCTTTTCCTTATAATACAGTTAAACAGTGGATACTTTTCAACAGGCTACAGTAAAACAACATTACATTTAGTAAAGCAATTTAGTTTGAAAGCTCAGTAACTCTGCTTTAAGAAAATCTAGCTTGTGCCACAGGTTTCCTTTGGTGGTTTTCTATAATATTTTGTACATTGTCCTGTAGTATTTAGTGTAATATTTTGTGTAGTAAGTGTCCGTGTGGATCTAATGTGTCAGGAAGCTTTGGAAAAGAGCCTCTCTTCGTCCAGGTGCAGTTTTCAACCAACAGCAGCACTTTCCAGTTACTGGTGACCTTAAAAAGGAGTAGTTCAACATTTTGGGAGATAAACTCATTTGCTTTCTTGTAGCGAGTTAGATGATAAGATTGATACCACTCTCATGTCAACACCTCTAAAGCTCAATAATTCAAATGTTATATTTCATTAGTTTAATCCGTACAAAAACCGAAGTGTGAAAATGTCACTCTGAAGGATAAGACAATGCTAACAACAAACTGTTTACAGAAAAACATAATTTATTAAAGTTAGCAGCTTTTTGAGGATCTTTAAGGATACTGTGTGACTGCGGCCTGTCCCGCTGCTGCTGCAGGATAGCCACAAGGAGACAAAGATGTATTTTTTGTGATTCAAGGTTTTCAGTGTTGATTTATGCAACTAAACTAAAACTAGAGGTCTCATTAGAGGAGAATCAGAGGTCATGAGGTCAAATTAAAGTGAAAAGTCAGAAGCGAAAGTATCCTGTGAACAAGTGGACAACCAACAGGAAGTGTTATCTAAGAGAGGAAGTGGATGGTCCTGAGCTGAATAAACAAACCTGCAGATTCACACACACACACACACACACACACACACAGTCAGTGGAACACACATTTCCTTTTCCTGTCTTGTACTGAGCGTCCCATAGTGTTCACTGTGTGTGTGTGTGTGTGTTTGTGTGTGATTAGCATCTCCAAACATCCAAACCAGAGGAAAAAGGAGAAGCAGTACTCACCACTTCCAGAATCTTCTCCTCAATCTCATAAACAGTACAGTCCTGCAATTAAGGAGACAGAAAGATGAACGTCACACTCCAAGAAACTAACACTTCAATCCTAAAAAAACTGTCCAAACATCTGCATTTTTATCAAGACAAGCGATAACGTCTGCCTATGAAATAAGGTGACTCCTATTTTAAACCATTAGTTTCAGTTCAGATAGACGAAGAATAAAATGTTCTTGGAAAACAGGCGTCTTTATAGTAAAAGAAATAGTATGTTGCGCTTTTATTTTGAAGACGGTTAGGACAACATAGAGAAACAGATAATAAGACTCTGAGCGCAGCAAATAATCCATGAAAGAGAGGAAAAGAAAGTCACATGATTAAACTCTTTGACCCCACAGGCTCTTTACTGGTTTCCTCATTTCAAACAGGAGCTGCACAGACAAACATTTTTCAAACTAACAGAACTTTTCTTTAGATTTGAGTCAACATCATAAACTTACCAAATGTGTCAGGCTGAAAGAAATGTACATAAATGCAGATCCGTAGTGACCAAAGAGGTCATGTCCCCAGTGATATTTCTGGGAATCTGGGGGGGGCTTATGACATCAAGTGGAGTCTGCATTCTCATATTACATTTGTTGGTTTTTTAGACTAAATATCTTTGTGATTTAAAAAAGGGATTTGTTATTCTCCATCAGAGTTATATACCGGGCGGCTTACAACATTTGGACTAATGTAGGGAAATAAAATAGTTATATGAATAAAATGTTAAATTCTATAGGTGGGGGAATTTGGACTCAGGACCTCAGTATTTCTAAAATCCTCGTTAATTCTGAATAAATGTGCTCTTATATAAAGAAATGTAAATGAACAGTTTGTGCCTTTCATGTATTATCATTACATTCAAGTCACAGAACTAAAACCCACTAAGTCATTTACCAACACTTAACGCTGTGTTGAAGGTCTCTCCTCAAAGACTCTTCTTACCAGTTGGATAAAATAATCTGCTGCCTGATCGAAAAGATTTTTAACTTGTTTCACAAGTTGAGACTCCAAAAAAGATGGTGGGCTGAGGTGACATATGTCCTGACTTGAAACTGGGATAGGTACAGGTTTAAACATTTTACTCGATATAAAGCTTTATATACTGTAGCTTTAGTGAAAAACAAGAAACAAGGGCATGTAGAATAGAGGCTGTGACTGGAAGACAGTTTTATCCAATTTTGGAGATATTTTAAGGGGGAATTAAAAGGGAATAATGGAAACAGAGTTTATGTTGTCAGAATATTAAGACAAACTCACACACATAACATTCAATACACAGACACACACCAGAAACAAACTATATAAAAATTGTTTTCTTGTTTTAAAAAAAGGTAGAATTTTAAGTCCATCATATCATATGAGACAGCTTTCCTTTTTAGAAGTCTGTCTGTGTGAAGAACTATGAGTGTGGTAAACAGAGACAGGATGGAAAGGAATCAGCGGTAAAACAAATATTTGAGAAATGACAGCCTACAGGAGAGTGAAACCAGAGGGAGGCACCGCGAACGCCTGCCTGAGACACAGAGGATTCCTCCTGTGGTCGGTGAAATAACAACTCCCTGTAAACAGGCTGACAGGATGATTGCATGACAGCGCGGTGGGGCGACGCCTCAACGCTGCACAAAACTCTGCAGTCACATGTAGGGAGGCGACACGCTGCAAAAAACATGCAACTGCACAGCCACAACTTCAGCTGTGAACCCTAAAACCTACTTTCAAAATTTTACCTGAGCTTTTTTTTTTGTTGGGAATCAGACTTTTTGTTGCTGTTGGAATCATCTGCCTTATTTTAAGGGTTTTTTATGACATAAAAACTCAAAATAGTAGTTTTTAAGTAAAATAATCACACCTCTCCACAAGCTAAACAAAAAGAACATCTCATAAAAGCCGTTGTGTTTACTGCCATGTTCAGACAATGTAACCACAAAAAAGAGAAGCTTTGCTCTTATTGGCTAAAGCAGCTACCGTTTAGGGCCAGGTGTTTTGTGTGATCAGTGATGTGTCTTCGTCCTCTGAGCCATAGAGCTCCATTGTCGTCCAAAAACTATTAAAACACATCAGTGAGTCGCACTGTTGCACTGGGTGACATGTTCCTTCATCACCATGAACACACACACTGTAGTTTATTCTGACTCAGTCCCACACACACCGTCCTGCTGCCCCAAACACTCACTAGAGCACCAAATGTGGATTCATCCGCTGCTGAAAATAGTCCCCAACAGATGCACCGTTTGTTTGATAAAAACTACAGTGAGCTGCTGTTTTAGGAAACTACTGAGCCTTTTTAAAAATGAAACTATATATTTGTGAGGTGTTTTTAAAGATTTACATCTTCAGTAGGAACCAATGGGCTCGGAGCTCAGAGCCACAGACAGGAAGTCAGAAAGTATTGAGAGAAAGATTAACACATTGTCAGCATCTCATGTACTGAACACGTGTCACAACAACTGTCCCTGGACGGGTGTTCAAACAGCTTCTTTCAGCAGATCCGTTATCTTTTCCAGAGCAGCGTCAGTCTGTTTCATGTACACACGTGTCAGCAGGACGGGGGTGATGGGATGCGAGCAGGAACAAAAAAATAAAAATGTTTGTGCTAATTTAAAATGCATTTAGGACCTGGACATGATTTGACATATCCCACTGCCCTTGAACTGGTTTTGTCTCAGCTGAGTATCTCATGCTTTAATTTAAATTCTAGCGGAGATCTCAAAGTTTCCAAATATGAAAAGGGAAATGTGTATAAAATGATGCAGACATTTCTTAAATTCAAAGAAATTTAATCTGAGGGCAAAATCAAAAGATTAAGAATTTAAAATGTAAAAACTCTCTCTTCTTGCTTGTTTTGGTAACACTGATATCTGAAAGAGATCCATCATCAAAAGGACTTTGTAGATGTAAACAGCAGTTATCTGATTCATCATCACGATCATCATCAAGCCTGAGAAGAAACAGTCCCAGAGGGTCACAACATGAGAATGGTAAATGGACTGTAGTCCATCTGTATTTGTTTATATAGAGAAGACTTCAGTTCATGGCCTTCTTTCTTTCTCTGATGTCCGTTTAACAAAGTACCTTCACACAGAAAACATCTGATTCATCTCAAGAAATTCTGGTGAATCTCATGAAATCGAGCAGAAACAGCAGCTTCACTGAAGAGAACAGAGGGATGTTTGAGCCTCACTGACCTTCTGGACGGTGGAGGTGAGCTCCAGACACAGCTGGATGATTCTGCTTTTGGTGGAGGTGAAGTCGTTGGCGCTCGTCAGAGAAGTCCTGGACAGAGTGGATATTGGTAGTGTTACAACGGGGTGACCTGTAGTAAAACCGTGAACCCTGCTGGTACTGTCAGGAGTTTGTAGGGTAGGCATTGTACCTGGGTTATTTTTCCAACAGGACATTCTTTTTGAAAATGGCCGCAATGACTGAAAAGACAAGGGTCTAATCTATAGATACATTACGATATATTACAGATTCACATTCAAGAAACGTTTTCATGGTACTCACAGTGCATTTAGGTTCATGGTCGGTGTATTAACCCCTAAGCCACTGGGGCACGCCTCTCCTCACTCTTTTTATATTAGGAAAAATCAATGTATGAAACATTCAGGCATCTCACTTTTAGCCGGTTCTGCTGACCACCACTTTCAGTAGTTGAAATGACAAGGTTATATCATATACATATTTTAAGCTTTTTTAAGCTTTAAAATTTTTGGAGCAAGTATCTCGAGAAAAACAAGCTGTGCAAAAATAAGCAAGCTGCACCTTTAAGATGCATTTAATTTCAACATCTTCTGCTGCTCATCTCATTTTTACGTTGCAGCTACAGGTTGTGAACGTTAATTACACTCTTGAATTTGATATTCAGATTCAATAAAATGCTATTGAACCTCAGCCCAAGGTGTTTTTGGGTGAGTGACCTGACACACGACAGATGTCAGGTGTGTTATCGGCGTCAGTGCAGCAACTTGTCAGTGTTTGTGTTTAACAGCTGCTGTGAGCTGGAATGTTCTTCAAGCTGATACAAGCTGAGACAGACAGACAGACGCACCGACAGCTGACAGACACCGCACATTTTAACATGGACCAGCGCTAATAACAGTGTGAGACAGTGAGAGTGTGTCTTCTGTTTTTCTTTTACACACCTACTGAATCAAAAGTCTCACGGGTGGCTGGTATTTAGGTAATCTGGTATTTTCTATAGAAAGTGAACTTGTATATTCTATAATGCATTATGTTTTTTTGTGCATTTTTTTATTTGTGCAAATAAATAAAGTAACAAAATTATTTAAATACAAAAAATAAAATAAAAATCATGTATTCTGTGTTTCTCTGATGTGTATCTGCTGTGCAGCCTGCAGAAAACTATTTTCTCTTTGAAAACAGATTAAGCTAAGCTAATATCATGAAGCTAGCTTCATATTTGTCCTGCACAGTGCAGAGGAGTATCAATCTAAATATCTAACCCTCTGCAAGAAAGTGAATAAGCGCATTCCTTTAAGAAGCTCCCAAACTAATTCACCTACTAAAGAAACAATGCGTAGACTCATGGGAGCTGACATTACTTCCCCGCATCAACAGTAGTTTTACATTTAAATTAAACCCACAAGTTCATATAACCAAAATAGGAGATTAAAGTTGCCCATGAGGGTTACGCTTGGCTATAACACAGAAGGAGTCATGTACTAACCTGCGTCACATGTCACATGTGTGTCTCTGATTATTGATTGGCACATTTAATAACGTTGGAATGATATCTTTTCCAATGCAACAAACTACTAAAAACGCTTTAAAAGATACTTTTGAACATGATGTGTGTATGAGAGACAGTGTGTTTGGTTTGTATGTATGTATGTTTTGTATGTACTAAATGTGTCTGTGTCTACCTGTCCAGCCAGCCCAGCAGACTCTTGGCGGCTCCGATCAGCTCAACCACGGCGGTCAGGAATTCGTTGGAGGGCTGATGGGAGATTTTGCTGTGGTAGGCGGGGTTCTTCCTACGCTGCGACACTGCGCTGCTCAGGTTGTGGTGCGCCACTCTCATCTTCCCCACCAGAGTCTTCAGGTTGTCCGACTCCACGCCATAGTTCTGCCCAAAATGAAAAAAAAAAAAAAACATGGTTCAAATTCAAAACTTCTAGATCTTACATTTTAAACATTATCAATATACAGGAATCTTATATGTTAAAGCTGCACTTTGTAGAATTATTAGTAGCTGTGAAATTAATGTTACTGCCTTGGTGCGATATCTTGTACCAGTGGTGTTGTAAGTGCTTGTGTATCTCCAAAGACCGCATTTCCCATCAGCCCTGTTACCACTACCTGCCCCCCTCCCTTCCCTGATGAGGATGGACATGTTGGATGCGATCCAGCAGTCCTCTAAATCTGATCCATATATCACAAAGTAAGACACAGAATAGGTAGAGGTGGTCAGAGACTAAAACTCAGCATATAGATGGTCTCGATGTAGTTCTAATATTGTCTTCCTGACGCAGAATGACACCTAAAAAATAAGTTCACGCCTTCATTTCAAGCAGATAAGATTACAGTGATGCATCATTCTCAGGCCAAAACACTCCAAAACAGACTTCAGCTGATTCAGACCCCCGCAGCAAGATTAACCAGGTTAACCAAGACAAAGAAGAGGGCGAACATTAGGCCAGTTCTCTAGCCTGGGTGCACTGGCTTAGATTATTCTATACTGATTTTAGAACATTTCAAGTTCTGAATGAGATTCAGAGAACCGACAATCCCAACACCCCATCCCCTCTAAACACACACACACACACACACTCCTACAAACATGGTGATGATCTGACTAAAAACATATTCCACGCCACTTCAACCTCATTCAAACTAAATCCAAACCCAAAGTGAGCCGGTGTGACAGTCTACAGGAACGATGACAATAATCAATAATGGTGGTCAATAAAAATTAATGTTCAATATGGACGCTTTGGTTACCATGGTGACATGTTTGATTTGTTAAAAAAAAATAAGAGTCAGAGTAAAGAAAGATGCTGCTGGAACATCTCATGCTTTCCTGAAGATTTATTTACATGAATCAATCAATCGGTTAATCAATCAATTTTTCAATCAATTGACAAATGTCAGAACTGTAGTGATACCAGGGGTCTAACAACACACAACATGTGAAGTCATATGTGCATCAGGACATTTTTGTCCATATTTTTTCTTGTTGGATTTTTACTTTTGGGTGAGTTTTTCAAACTAATCAATAACTGCAGATGATCAAATACTCGTTCCACTCGTCCTCACAGATCTGTACAGGATCTGTAATTAATTCTGTCAGCTGACGGTGTGAACACGCTGGCTCGCCCGAGGCCGCTCAGATGTTTGAGGTGTCGTGACGCTCAGAGCCAATAAAAACATCTGCAGACATTCCACCTGTCAACTGACTGCACTGTAAAAATCCACCTTAACAAAACACGACACCTGACAACGAGTTCAAATCAAGTTTCAGGTTAACTTTCTAATCATGTTTCTAACATGATCGTAAAGTGATCTCACCCAATCAGAACAGAGTGAATACAATGAAGTTAGACCTTTGTTGGAGTGAAACAGGCTCTGACTAAACACAGATGTGAGTCTCGCTTCGGTGAACCAAAATATTCAAATTAATAAAAGTTTCTGTATTGAAAAACTGAACAAACAATTATTTGATTTGATTATTTCGATTATAATGATTATTTCACTGATTATCGTCTTGATTGTTTTTCCCAATAAACCAATTAACTTTAGTTTCGGCTATAATATGTCAGACCATGATAAACAAATGCCCATCACAATTTCACCAGAATCCAAAATGATGTCTTCATATTGCTTGTTATGTCCAAAACCCAAAGATATTTCATTTATTATGATAATAAAAACAGAAAAAAGCAGAAAATTTTAAGAAAAAATTTGTCGTTTAAGAAGCTGGAACCAAAGAATGTTTGGCATTTCACTTAAAAAATAACTTTATAGACAATTGCCAATTAATTCATTCATTGACTCATTGTTTCAACATCAGGCCCAATTCGTCACATTAAAATCAAAAATAGATATTTTTCCTCTTACCTGTAGTGCCGTTTATCCATCTAGATTGTTTTGGTGCGAGTTGCCTCCTAGTTATCTTCAAAACTGGGCAATTCACACCAAAACAATCTAGGAAAAATATGTATTTTTGATTTTGGGGTGAACTGTAACTTTAAGGATGAAACAATGTCAGAAAATAATGAAAAATGCCATTCTAATTTCCCAGAGTCCAAGGTGACGTTTTCAGATGTCTTGTTTTGTCCAAAACCCAAAAATATTCAGTTTACTAACAATTATGACAAAGAAAATGATCACATCCTGACATTTGAGAAGCTGGAATCAGCAAATGTTTGGCATTCATTTTACATTTCAGCGGGATCAGATTTTGAGCAGGAGAGATTATCTGTGAGTTATAGCCTACAGTTTTAATTACTGATATTTGCTATTCATTATCTATAAGTTTTGAGTGGCTTTTGCATGTTATTTGCAAGAAATGTGGCTCTGAAACATGGTTGGGAGACCTCTGGTTCTAAGGTAATTTATCCCGTCTCGTAACGTTATGTAATGTTAATGAAAAGCGCCGGCAGAAAGACGTCGTCATACGTGAACAGGAGATTTATTTATCTTCTGTAGCAGTTAATACAACACTAGGGCCTTCAGATTCATGTTATACTACTCTAAACAGCATGACTATGTTCTTTTAACTCTGATAATAAACCTGTAGAGTTTGAATGGTAAAAGTCAGAACAGAGAAAGTGTGTCCTGTTCTGCTGAATGAGTCTCAGATGGAAAACTGATCATCTGACAGCCAACGGAAACTGCTGCTGGAACAAAACTGCTCTTCCTCTACAAGCCGTACACTGTGTTTGATTGTTTGTGTGTGTGTGTGTGTCAGGGGAAGGGTGGGGGGTCATTCTGACATCTGTTTCCTGCTCCACACCCGAGAGCAGTAAACTCAACTCTGTTCTTCAAAAAATATCCACAACACGTCACTTGACCTTCAATTCAGTCTTACAGGAAAACTCTCCATGAAGCACTCGAGCTGCCGCTGATGTGTGATCTCTATTCACAGCTCTGTTGAGTTGTTTTAGTGCTTCTTTCTTCAGTGTGAGGTCATGTGGTCAGGGGTTAGTGCCTGAAAATGTTTCAGGGATCAAAAACATCAACAGTAAGTGAGCAGGGGGTGTGATCTCCCCCTGACTGCTTGTTGTCTCACGAGCAAAGTTCTGTACTTTGGTCTCATGTTGACACCTTCTGACATTCGCTGAAGAAAGCCATGGGATATGGTCAAAAGATGGTCACATGAGTAAATGTGAGGTTTTTCAGCCCTAACCGGGGTCAGGAGTCAACGAGCATCACATTCATGACCCTCATCCTAACCAGGGCTGGATGTGGGGCGCTGCCCGGCTTTGGTGAACTGGTGTTTCTATGAAAATTAATTTAATGATACAAATGTTTAAAGGTCATTTAACCATTTCGTCGAAAAGAGAGAGAATGAAGAAAGAAAAAAGGAAGGAGAGAGAGAGTGCATGGGAGAAAGGTGAAACTGAAACTTTAAGATCCCCCCAAAAAACCCCTGAAAGCCTCAAGTTTTTTAATAACATAAATATTCACTAAATATGCAACAATCAGAGTTAAAGAGTTGAGTAAAATGTAATTAGTCATTCATTTCTCCTTGAGAAGGCTGGATCAGTTGGGAACCACTGACCTGTACTGAAGTACAGAACTGGAGGAGATGTTACTTTCTTCTCTCTATCCGCCGACACATACAGCAGCAACCAGAGGACAGTTACTTTGACTTGATCTGCTTTACTTCAAGATAATGTCACCATTTTATTTCCAACAAGCGGAGTCATATCAGGCACAAACTTATCTCACCCTATTAGCACATTTTTCACTTACTGATTAAATTACACAAAATCCCACACTGCAAAAAAATGTCCCTCTTAACCAGTCTTACATCTAAACTAAATATTTTCCCTTGAAATGTTGATAGTGAAGCGACAAATCCACGTTTCCTATGCAGGAATTTTATGATCTTGATTCCGTCAATTAATCTGCATCTGCTCATCATGTCCAGATTCCTTTAGACATTTGAAAAATAAATATTTTTAAGCCATTTTCCCCTTGTTATAAACAAATATCTTGAAATAAACATCAAGTTATCTGCCAGTTGTTGGATATTGGTGGAAATAAGAATAAATGATTTAGCAAGCTTCAATAGCACAACTTTAAACAGTAGAAGTAGTTATTGCGTGTATAACTGTCTCACTGCTGTGGTCAGTCGTCCTTTTATTTTCACTGTTTGTCAGCGGTGACAGCAGAGTGTCAGGCTCCATTTAAAAAGGCTGCTGGATCCCATTCAGCTCAGTTACACCATTAAACCTCAGCGCTGACTGTAAATCCTCCTTTTCACTGTGACACAGACAGTCAGAGCTCATAAACAGCTGACTGAGGGGCTCTGTCTGGAGTTCAACACTATTTTAAACAAGAACTTTGTTGGCTGAAAGAAATGTTTTGCTCTTGTCATGGTGGGTTGGCTTCAGCTGAGCTCAAATCCTGCATCTTGAATTAAACATTTTAAAAACGTAAAGGAATCCCTCATGGTTTTTTAATATGCAGTTGGGTCATTTTGGCAAAAATGTAGTAATTTCACAGCAGACTGCCACGTTTTACTTCACATCTAAAATGTGGTTATTTATGTTTTCATTTTTTCTCATGTTTAAAGACAATCTGTGACAGGCTCGCAGTGTGTTCAGGTAATCTCGTTAGTTCAAGGGACTTTTAGCTAGAGTCTTGTACAGTTTTCCACATGAAATAAATCAAACTGTATTAAAAAACACATGTAAGTTGGGAGAAGGACGTCCAGTGATTTTCAAGATAACTTAATTTCAGTTTTAACAATGAAACAAAAAGATGTTAAATGCATGTTTAAGTGCAAAGAAACATATTTTCTGCTACATTTTTTAAACATTTTTTGCAGTGTAGAAGTATTAAACCCAGTAGTGTGGGCGTGTTGCCAGATCTGATAAAGATTTAACAGAGTGCATTATATTTACATCAGCACATTCTCTGGCATGAGAGCCAGGACCAGCATAAACCACAGCTATTAGACCATGTGATGGAGAAGAACAAAGAGTCCTTATAATCAAATTCTGGTATTTACCATGAAAACCATTGTGTTCTGTTGTGTTGTTTGTAATTTGTATGCATGTACTCTGCTCTGTCCACAGAAACAAAAGGAGAATGTCCCTTTGCGTTCGTTTGGTAATAACATGACCATGCTGACTGCAGGTGACTGATGTTACAGGATTTCTGGTGGATCCTGAAGTCTAAAAAATTCAGATAACTCGCTGCAACTTGAGGTCCCTGGTGTGTACAAATATTTATTTGGGGTGTAACAGAACACAGATGTTTGGGTTTGGTACAGGACTCAAAATAACTTCTGTCTATATTTCAGCACGTGGTGAACAGAACTGTGAGTTTCACCCAGAAAGCTCTGGCAGTTCATCGGTTGTTGACTGTTAAACCATGCTAGTCAGGTGAGCCCAGCCCACATAGCTGGAATCAGTACAATGAGATAAATTATAGCCACGCTGAACAAAAAGCAGTGGATTTGTCAACACTGTCAAGTCACGTAACAGTATTTGTCTGAGCTACATCAAATATATTAGTTAATTAGTGACGGCATTATAGAGAGATAGAGAGTGTAAGCAGAGTGACATGCTTAACCTTCAGTGCATACTGACACATTTTGCATCTCTCTTCTTAGAGTCAACTCAGTCAACACACAAACGTTATACACATACTGTTTGATTGATAGAAACAAGACGCTCCTTATGAGTATCATAGTATCATATCATATCCTCAGTATCAAAAGTAATCCAGGAATAGTTGTCTGTTTCTATGTTTACAGTGCAAACAGGAAGTGCCCAATAAGGAGATCGTGGGTTCGTGGGTTCGATTCCCGGACCGGACAGCTAATCCAGCATGACCGTGGGTTCTCTCCGGGTTCTTTCATACTGCAAATATAAATAAATAAAATAAATAATAAACCAAATAAATATACAGGCTAAAAACAATACAGGCTCAAGCTTTTTTCAGTTTTCACTATCAAAACATTTGTTTGGCATCATTAACACTGTCCTCCATTCATTCACACACAGATATTTGCATTCTGTTGAAAACCTGTGGACAACAATTTTAAATTAAACAAAAAACATACATGAACTGTGAAGCTCAGTGTGATGTTACCTCACTAATATTCATCCTGAGGAAAGACCCTGACAATGATGAAACTCCACACTTTTTTAACGATGCTGTGACGAGTTACTGACCAGTGCACAGAGCAGATCCACGGCCTCCAGCACCAGCTCCTGGTGTCCGACCCGCGACACGCCCAGAGGCAGCAGCTCCTGGTGGGACATCCTGAGCAACTTCTCCCCATCCACCTGCTGCTGCTGGAAGGACGGGATGTACTGCTGCAGACTGTCGTCCAGACCTGAGGGACAGACGTAGATACAACACACTTAGAGAGATAAACCCCCCTCAGTTTCACAAGGCATTTCTGTGCTTTCTTTATGTTGTTTTGGTTTTATTGACAGTGTTTATGCACTACATAGGCAATAAAACATATTTATAGTATAGAGTTCATCTGCCCTGAGTGCAGTAGGGCGCTGGGAGGAAGAAGATGACAAGTACTGTACATATGAGAGAGAGTAAACGATACTGAGACAGAGTTTCCCTTCAGCAGCTGAGTTTCAGTTAAAGTCGGCTCTGTTATGATTCATTCAAGTTTGACAGCAAACAGAGCTGCTGAGTCAACACTAACATGACTCTTCCTGCTGATCTATCACTGTGACGGCCAACAGCCAACACCGTCCTGCCACCTCACCACACCTCAGCTCGGGATCGACAGACAATCCTACCATCCTGCACACAGAAGCTCCCAGGTTTGATCTCTTACTTTCATCAACTGTAATATGTTAATAAAAGTTTAGTTTCAGACCAATATTACAGCAAAATTCCAACTATATCTACCATCTCTGTATTTCTGAATTTGTAGGCTTTAGCCAGCTCTTGTTAGAGAGTCAAGAAACTGTCAAATAAAATAAATCATGAAGTTTACCAAAATGCCAAAACTGATAACAGATTTGAGCCCCCCAGTTGTTATTTCAACTGGCATTTGAGTTGAAATAACAACTTTATTTATTCAGCATCAGTGCAACCTCATTAACATCCACTTACTTTAACGAGTATTTTATGGAATTTCAACTAATATTAAGATATAAAAAAAAAAGATTTTCAATGCTGATTTTATTACGTCAATAAAGCTGATTCCAATCAATTAACATCAAAAGTGCCAATGTCTACATATTTTTGTCCTTTAATAAATTCTGGAGGAGTAGCAGATAAGACCTGGACCGTTCTGGACAACCTTCAATCCCCGTGACCTCATGTGACCTTGAGCGAGACACCGCAGGCTCCAGCGGCGCCACTCTGTGCCCGATCCTGAACCGTGACCTCTGACCTCTCTGTGAAAGGCAGCAGCGGGAGACGAGATAAAAGAGTTCTCACTGCTGGATCAATGGAGGAGCATCGACCAACATCCAGCACATGCTTCTACTGACACACATCAGCACAGGCAGACACCTCGGGTTAGTATTAGGATGTGTTTGGTTTGTAAAGACACTACAGAACGTGTTAAATTCATAAAATATTCTGCACTTTTTTTCACATCATTGGTTAGAACAAGGAATAATCTAAACTACTATAATGATTAATTTATTTCAAGTTGTCTATATTACTCAATTTTATACTGAACTCTGGTTAAGTAATCCTCAATTTGATGTTTTAAAACCAAAGATGAATATTAGATGTCACTGCACGTAGCAGTTCTTTATAGTGGTAATTTTTTGTACGGGATCATTTCTTTTACCTTGGTTACACTAACAACACACAACCTAAAAATAAACTGCACATTTTAGCCGTTGAAAACGTATTTAAATTAGACAAACCAGAAACTAAGCTAGCTAACATTTCTGGCTATTACAGAGAGGTAAAAATAGTTCATCTTTTGGTTATCACCTTTAAAAGTCAGAACTGTGTTGCGTCTACAGCTGAAATGATTTGTCGATTAATTGATTGGCAGAAAATTGATCGGCAACAAGTTATTTTTAAGCAAAAATGCTGGAAATGTACTCTTCAAGCTTCTCGAATGGAATTGTTTGCTGGTTTTCTTGGTCTTCTATTATAGTGAATTAAATATCTTTGGGTTTTGGACTGTTGGTTAAACAAAACAAGACCAGACCATGAATCAGGAAACTGATAGGCAGATTTTTCGATAATTAAAATAACCGTAAGTTGCAGCCCTTGGTCAAGTTTTGTTGGGTCCACCTCATAATACAGCCAACTTGAAAATCAAACTGCCTCAAATGTCAGTCAAAAGTTAATAATGAACATTTAAATTGTAGCATAAAAGTTTAGAGGAACTGCACTGACATCTGACAGCTAGCATTTCAGCTAGAATAATTAGAATAAGTATTGATTCACACAAGCTGACATTTGTACGCACTGAATTGTGTAGAGCGAGGCAGCAACACTGCCAACGGCTTGGTGTTCGACTCCCACTGGGTTATCCTAAACTAAAAATACATGTTAGTTTGAAAAAGCTTTTGCATCAACCAAATGGCAGATGTTGTGAAGCACTCAGCACCGGGCCGGACATCAGCTGACCAACAAAATGCCTGAGCTGGTGTGAACAGTGGAGAAGAAAACAACTGCCCCTGCATGTGGTCATTAAAGTGTCCCGAAGAAACTCTGACTCCTGTTTGTCTTCAGATGGACACGCAGGACGACAGATGGCCGACACCGACGCTGACAGCAGGGAGGAACATTCCTCCTTAACTAACTGCTGATGTGACACCTCTGTGTTTTCAGCAGCTAACACCTCTGACAGAGATACACCGAGAATAACACACCGTGAGACTTAACACAAGAAAGAGCAAGTTTGTTCACTCATTTCTTTTTGTTCAAAAGCTGAAGTCGAAACCATGCAGGGTAACAAATGAACCTTTTAAATGAAGCACTTTTGGCGCCTAAAGAAATCAAAGTAAGAAATCAGCATTGTGTATCAGCTGAAAGGATTAGTCAATTGATTAGCTGAATAACGTGCAACAATTTTGACAAGCAATCGATCATTGAAGTAATTTATAAAGCAAAACTGCCAAACATTCTCTGGTTCTGGCTCCCCAAATGTGAATCTTATGGCTTTTCTATATCTTATATATGATACTAAAATGAATATTTTGGGGTTTTGGACTGTTGGTCAGACAAAACAAGACATTAGAAGACGTCACCTCGGGCTCTGGGAACTTGTTTTCATTATTTTCTGACACTTTATGGCTATATCATTAGTTGCAGGCTTAGCTTTTATGGCATTTTGATAGATTGTTTGTTTGATTCATTAATTTAATTTAAGAAATAAAAGTTACAACTTTGCATTACCAGATATTCAAGTGGTATCGTTTAATTACTCATTTTGTCCAATTAACAATGAAAAAAAACCCAAAAACAGTCAAAAGTCTTCAATTTATAATGACAAGAAATCAGCAAATCATCACATTCGACAAACTGAAAGCAGCAGTTTCTTCAAGTGGATAAAGTTGACTTTAAATTTTAACTTTGACAGCAATGATGCATTTTCAAACTGTGATTTTCACACATCATGCAAAAAGGAAATACGGCCTGACAAATGGCTGCATATTGATATTGGCAGTCCTGAACTTCTATACTCAAGATCTCTCTTTGGTTTCTGTTCTAGTTGAGCTGCTGCAACAAACTTGTGACAGTCAGAAAACATGTTATGCTCCTGCACCTTCCTGGAAAGATGCCCAGTTGCAAACTCCATGATAGAAGGTTTGATGGTGACAATAATAACATATTTTAAAATAAATTCCTTTATCTGTCGGAGTTGGACCGGTGAGAGTTTGTGGTCAACAGGAATGTGTTGGCGACAGCCTGGATCACATTACTGACACTCGAGGAGGCCGATAATCTCTCAGCCGCACAGCATGGTCGGCTAAATGTCACGCGACAGCCAAATTACCTGCTAATGAAAGCATGACAACGCCAGGCCAAGCCTCCCTGCAGAGCACACTGCAGAGAACGGAAACCTTAACAAGCGAATCTGAGCTTCTGTTGAGCCCCAACATGAGATTTTTCCTGCAACACAAGCACAAACGTCCGGGTCAGGTGGGATAATATTGATGGTTTCAGGTCCAAATTCACCAGCTGTTTGCTCGAGTCATTGGAGTTAAAGACATAATTTACACTGTGGAATAAAACTTGATCCTAGCAGGATTAAACTGAAATATAAAGTAAAAACGCCCCCTGAGTCCGGCACAGTGCCAACATCCAGAGCTGGATCCAATGTTCTTGTGAGAAATAAAATGTTGTTAATTTATGTGACAGTTGAGACATTTTTCTCATTCCGCATTTTGAACATTGCAGTTGGTTTTGGCGCTCGGCTCAAACTCTTGGAAAGTGACTTCAAACGGCTGGCAGAGGGCGAGGAACGAGCAGGATCACCGCACCGAAATACTGCTGAGCGGTTTGTGTTTTTGGCTTCAGAGACGTTTCTCAAGCAGCATGATTAATGAAACACAGCAAACTGTGGCTGTTTGCATGAACACTGCAAAAAACTACTCATCTGACAAGTTAGGAGACATTAAGATGGTTTAAATAAACTTTGATAAACTTGTTCTTTCTGCTTATTCTTTCACCTTTCAAATGTTTCAGTCATTTTAATGTTTTAATTAGGTTTTTGAAGCATTTTGACTTTTGATAGTAAAAACTGCTACGGCCATATCCAGCCATAGTCTTCAAACAAGAATCCTGACTCTACCAGTAAAATGGAGATCAGATCTAATTTTATTCAGATATTTTTAAGCAGTTTTAATCATTTTCTTTCATCACTTGTTTTCTGAGAAATATGACCCAGAAAAGGATTCAAACAAGCTGATCTCCACTGTAAACCATCCAATTACTTGCACATTTTCTTTTATCTTTTTAGATTTATCTATGTAATGTAGACTGAATGAGTAGTTAAGGACTGTTTTTGTTTTTTTTTTACAGTGTGTTTTAAGATACTGTTGTTGCTAAACAGAAAGGTGGGCAGAGATCCTGATGCTGGAAGCAGATCAGCTGCCGAACCACAAGCTAAAAACACACTCACTGCTTCATTCGTCTCACTCAGTTAAAGCCAAATAAAGTTTTATTTGAACAAATTCAGGTTCCCTACAAACCTTCAGCCAGATCTTTATTTCCACATTCGATTTGATGATTTGAATGTTGAATATGATTTAGTCCTGTTGTGTCAATAACGCCACATTACTTTAGAGGATAAGGTTGGTGTTACTGTCAACTAATATCACGAAAAGTCCAAAACCATGTGTTAGTCCGTCTCTCAATACTTTCAGACTTCCTGTATGTGGCTCTCAGCTCCAAGCCCATTGGTTGGTACTGAAGACATAAACCTTTAAAAACACAAATATATAGTTTCATTTTTTAAGTAATTTCCTAAAACAGCTGGGAACTGTTTTTAATCAAACGCTTTCTCAAACAGAAGGAAGTAGTGCATCTGTTGGGGACTATTTTCAGTGGCGGATTAATACACATGTGGTGCTCAAGTGAGTATTTGGGGCAGCAGGATGGTGTGTGTGGGATTGAGTCAAAATAAACTACAGTGTGTGTGTTCATGGTGATGAAGGAACAACAATCAGGCTTAGGATACACACACAACACTTGTTAGTAGGATCAGTTCATTGTTAGTTTTGGTCTTTTCATGGGATTTCTTGACAATAAGAAAAATATAGATTATCACCAGACTTATCCTTTAAGAATAATGTATGTACAGCATGTATAAATCACTGCCTGTATTTCCAAACTTTCCAGAACTTATGAATCATCACAAAATCATATCTCATGTTCATCTTTAAACAAGGCTTATGTTCAGCAGCAGAAACATTCCCCACATTTTATGATTTACCACAAATCTTAATCCAATCAGCTCTGAGGTCACCAACATCACAGCACAGTTCACATGAGAAAACATGTGCGCTCTCTCCCTCTTCCTGTGTTTTAATCTGGATCTTTGCTCTTTGTAAAGCACTTTGAAACCAGCATGTTTGTTGACAGAGTAAATTTGACTCAACATGAAAGCACATTGGAGACTGACTAAAGTGCACAGAACATTCACGACTTTCTCACTAACTTCCTGCACAAGTCAGTAAATGCTGAGTCTCCTAACTATGCTCTTGTGTAATGAAGTGAAAATGTCTTGTGATTTTAGGAAACTTGGTAAATTGTAAGAAGAAAAGTAGGATTTTCAGACTTTAAATGAACCTGTAGGGATGGATATTTTTGCAGTGCATTTCCATAAGCCCAGTTTCCACAGTTTACTTTAGTCACACATGTAACAAAAGTTAATTTCTCTGTGGTCTCGTCTCCGACCAGTCTTATATTTGCAGACGACTCTGGGTCTCTGCCCTGCTGTCACTCAGCTGCTGGTGGGAAACTCTCTCCGTACCAACAGGCAGCAGCAGCAGCAGCTCAGGGTGGGAAAGTTTTACTTTTCACTGCAACGACAAAACCGCCGGTTGACCTTGAAACCCATCAGGCACTGTCACTGCTTTATCCAGCAAAAGCTCAGTTACCTGCTAAAAGTCAACCAGTCTTGATGTTACTTGCAAAAACTAGGCATGGACCGATGATTGCTGAATAATCAATGTTGGTAGTTTACCAGCTAATATGCCCCAATATGAATGCAGTTGATCCAAGATGCACTGGCAGCTGTATGTTTGTCTGTTGTCGCAAAAAAGCACGTGTGCATATGTAAAAGATGCAAGTTTTGATGGAAAATAATATGATTTTGTATTTGTATATTAATTCTGTCAACATTAAAGGTGTTTTCACTTGTTCTGATCCAGTTTGACTTTTTAAAAACAAACCAAGAGCTGCAAACATGAAGTTTTACGGACTGACAGGTAACTCACTGATTGGACAGTTTGGGTGTCATCCTGCATCATCAGCACCCACATGGGGAAACCAAATTCCAGTGACTGACAGCAAGTCATGCAAATGCTTCTTATGAGTATATTTATGTAAGAGCTCAGATGGCAAATAGACCGCATGTCCTGTATAATGAGGTAGATACAGGCGTCTTGTGCAGCTATATAACAGGGGGATTACTGTGGGATCGCTATGTCACGCACTCTTTAATGGACTTAATGAACTGCCAAAGCACACAGGGTTGGATACAAGCACAACAGACCTCAGATTTAACCGCTTTGGACTGATGGATCAGAGAAAATCCTGCACTCACATGCTGACGAGCATACGTGTTGCCATGGTTACCAAATGATTTACATACATATATATTTGTATATTTTATTGATATACAGATTAATACAGTTTATTAACCGATTTGATAACAGATTACATAATATGAACAAAACCATAGAAAACAATGATTTTCCATCAGCACTGTCTTAAGTGCCGGCTTGTTTATTTAGCTTATTTTTAGGCATCTGATGCATGAATTCTAGTAAAACTCTAAACTTATCTTTCAATAACCTGGCGTTTGTTGACATGGTTACAGTTATGCACAGTCTCCTAAATTCCTGGCCTGGCAGTAACTCAAAGTATTTATGTGTTGATGTTCAAGTGGGTTAGCTCTTCCGGCTCCAGTCGAACGTGAGGACGTCAGTAAAAAAAGAGCTGCAGGTGAAACTCCAGCTGCCCATAAACAGTCCAGTTAATAATTTGTCAGAAAGATCAAAACAAACAACATGTTCGGCCTCATTTTACAGAGTGGTATGACAAGGTGTCCGACCTCAAAAAACACAAATCCTGCTCACTGAACGGGGAACTCTGAAGCATGTTCGTCATATTTATTAATGCAGAAATGTGGAAAACATGACAAAAATATGGTGTCATGAAATAGTTAATCTCATATACTACAGCTACAGATGCTACTACTATTCTATATTACACACACACACACACACACACACACACGTGTGCGTTTGTCTAGGTTTTCACTTATTTGGTTAGATAAGTATTTATAACTTTTAATTTAATTTTGTCAATATATTGTTGCAAAAATTCAAAAATATTTAGAGGATAATTTCTCATTTTATGTTAAATCCAAGCTGCAAAAGTACTTAATTCAGCACAAATCGCACCAGCAGCAAGTGCAGTGAAACAAGTGAAATAACGTCACACCTTTAGTTTGACGTTAGGTTTATTCTTGTTTATTTTAAGGAAAAGACTCCCGTCGAGATTAAACTGCTCGATAATATTTTTTCTGCATTGTGGAAATGTTCCGGTTGAACGCTACAACAAATGGCAAGTGCTGCGTTGTTGAAGCACAAAGATGGAGTTTGGACCTGACACACCCCAGCTGGGGGCAACAAAAGGAATATTTACCCCACCTCCATCACAACAGGACAAGGGTGGAGAGCAGAGAGGAAAAGTGGCAAAAGAGCACCGAGGCTATTCATAGCTTCACTGGGCCTCTGTAAAACTCTGTCGCACACACACACACACACACACACACACACACACACACACACACACACCATTCATCACATCTCACTGTCACAAGGCAGCTGGGGAACACACTCTGTCGAACAAACACTATTCAAGAGGAAAAAGGATTTCCTTGAGTGTTGTGCAGATCTGTGCTCAGCAGTCTTATAAAGCTAAACAAACGGGAATTGTGGGCGTTCACAGTGTGCAGAGCAGAGAGCGCTGCACAGACCTATAGCAGCCCACGTTAACCAGTAACAACAGGACACTGGTGCAGATCTACTGGAATGGACGGTCCACACTACCAAAATGAAAATGTATGTCTAACAGGTTGAGAACTGGTAAGCCAAGGCAGGGGCCGGCACTTCGGGATGGAGACACCGCAGCTGTTACCTAAATCAAAAGCATTTATCATCTGTCCATTGGCCCTTTCCATCTCAGACTCTGCTTAATGTGCTAATACTTAGCCAGCTAATGTGACATTGCCTAGCATGCTAACATTAGCAAGTTCACATGTTTTGTTGGCATTCATTTCAAAGTTCAGCTGAGGCTGACAGGAGTTCAGTTTTAGAGGTATCCTATCAAGAACTGAAGCGTTGGAGATGTAGAAAGTTTGGCCTGATGGTGGCGCTAATTAAAAGACACCACAAAGTCAAAGACATTCACCCCCCGGGGATCATGGATCTCTGTACCAAACTTCACGGGATTCTATTGCAAGGTTGTCCAGATGATTCAAAGCAGTGGACCGACTCACTCACTGACCCACACAACCAAACCTAGAATTATACGGCAATAAAATGAGGGGCATTTCTTTGTAGGAATACATCCTGCTGTCCTACAGTTACATCACTATATTCTGTTATATCATGGAGACCGGTCCTGCAGGTTTTAATCGTCCAGTTCTTTATGACACTGAGGTTGCTGGACTCATTAGCTCTGACGCAGGTTGAACAAATCTCCCAATCTGCTTTACTGGGATCCATTAATAAGTTGTTACATGAATCATGGTGATGTTACTAACATAGCTCAGTTCCCACAGAATCCACTTTGTCTGACTCACTCCAGCAGGAACATGGGAAGGTTTTTTTGTTTTGTTTTTGTTCTGTATATCATTACAATTTAATACACTGACATTTGTTTTGTTTTTTGACAAATAAGTCATTTGAAGACATCTCTTTAAGCTTTAGCATTTTGTGTTGGGTATTTTGGGCATTTTATAAACAAAATAGTGAATATGCATGGTATTACTGTTATCTGTGTAGTAAGATTACAATAGAAAGGTTGCTGGATCACAGTATATTGACATGGTGACATTACAATAATTATTTTCATTATTTTTCTCAATTAATCGATTGTTCTATAAAATGTCAGAAAATGGGGAAAAATGCCCATCATAATATTCTAAAGCCCATCTTCAGATCACTTGCTTTGTCCAACCAACAGTCCACAAGAAGAAGAGCAGCAAATCTTACTGCACCTACGTAATTGTTGGCATTTTTTCGGATTATCAAAATAGTTGCTGATTCATTTTCTGTCAGTACATTAATAAATTAATCGTTTCAGAGTCCTGTGTGAATGGGGTTCTCAACACTCTCACTCCTGAACGACGTCAAAGTTGCTCACAAATGGGAAAAAAGCAGGAAGAGGCTCTCAGCGGAGAGAATCTTGATGTTTCCTCTGATTCACCGCGCTCCCTCGGTGAACTCAGTTTCTCTGATAAGACAAACGTTGGGTGGGACACTAACGGCAAGGAAAGAAAACAACATATCTGCCATTTGGTGGATGCTTTGATCAAAATCTGGACAATCCATTTACATGCACCCAATACTGGTGGTATCTACTATAAGCTACAAAGGTTCAAAGTGGAGTAATTTTATAACCACTTAATAATTACTTCAGTGACCTTATTCTGTGGTTTTCTTTATAAACATCCAGGAAAGACAATACTTGAGACAAGTGAAACACATCACCAGTACTCCTCTATTATCTTGATCAGGTCAGAAAGAGCAACACAGCCAGAGTTCTGGTTTTGCACAGTCTATCCCTTTAATTACAAATCCTGTCTTGTAACATCTCTGCTGATCACTTTCCAAATCATCAGTTTTTACATTGATTTCCTTCCTACAAGGCAGCCATTGGTTTCAGTTCATTTAAATGAAAATCAACCTCCTGCCTGCTGATGGATAATCCATCACAGTCAATGTTTAGTCACCTTTATATTTTGGCCAGACCCCTTAGTTCCAATTAAGGGAAATCTTAATCCGACAGTATTCACTGATTGAGTAACTTTCTACCATCTGTGCGTTTCTGGTGAGAATTTAACCCCCAGCTCTGTCCGCGTTAGCGCCTCGCTCCGCCTGCTGGATGACGTCAGGCCGTGGTGACGACGATCTCAGGTGACAGAGGTTCTCCTCCCACTGAACAAACAACCGACCTTAATGCTCTGGTTCCAATGGGAACCTCATCACGTGCGCCGCAGATCCTCCTCGTCTTACAGGACGAAACGCTGCTGATTTTGGATTCTGCATCTTTTGCAACTCCTTTCAGTCACTAGGAGCAGCAGACTGGAATGAGTAACCGCCAAAGGAGGTGCGGACTTCAGGAATGACCATACTAATGAATTTGCTAGAACGTAAATTGCGGTTACTGTTGGAGATATTGAGCAGTGAGCAGAGACATGGAGGGGTTTTGCCAATGATAGTTTTATAAATAAACTGAATTTGGGGCCCTTTGACTGATGGTCAGACTTTTGGGTCTGATAACTTTTAACAATTCATTTTTCATTCTTTTTGACATTTTAGAGAATACACATTTCAGAGAAAAATGAATTAAGTGCTGTTTGATGCACACCTAGTAGACAGGTGCATAGGAAAAATGAAATCATCAATTACTGATGAGGTGTTTGTGATTGGACTGATTTTTGATTGGCTGTTGCATCCTGCGGCTCTAAAAAAACTGTTGTTTCATATTGTGCGTTGGATGCCTGATGGTGTTTGTTGCAGCCCTGCTCAGCGGGAGGGCCAACTCTGGCTGCCTTCAGACTGGTCAATGTGAATAAAAATAAACCAAATTAAAAAATTAAACCAAGCGAACTTTTCAACTTCAACAACTCAACCAAAGAAAACCTTTAAAACTGGTGGTGAAACTGAGACTGAACAGTTTTTGTTTTTATAGCTTATGCTGGGAAGGTTCAGCGATAAAACCAGATCATAGATAAGATAAGTTATTTACAGCTGAATGAGTGCACATTGTTTAATAACTGTAATTAAAATATGCTTCTCAGTCCCCCAGACCTGTGACCTTCCTTCCTTCCTTCATCTCAAAAATAAAAAAGAGCAGACAGGAAGGTCTTTGTTAGATAAAATTCTTCAAACTGAAAGTACAATGATGCTGAGCTTTCGCTGCTCTCCACTGTTCACCACTTTGAAAGATAAAACACGTTTATTTTGGCAAAACATCAGGAAGAAGGAGCAGGAGGGTCAAAGAGTCAAAGTACATGATAACAATCTGATTTTATGTTATTACCTTTGTCAAAGAAGTTGTGTTTTTACCTGTTTGACAGAAAACTTGTAATCAAATTTGGTGAATGTCCGGACCATAGAGCAAGGAATAAGGGATTGTTTTGGGGGTTAATCCAATTAAAAAATAAATAAAAAGGTTTAACCCTGCTGTCTCACAATTTTCTCACGGACTACAGCAAAACCAATCTACCACTCTTATTCCATTTTTCTCAATTAATCGATGAATTGTTTGGTCTATAAAATGCCAACCACCTAAAAATATTCACTTTATCATCACATAAGACAAAAAAGCAGCACAACTGAGAAGCTGGAACTGGGGATTATTTGGCATTTTTGCTTGAAAAATGACAACTTAGTCACTTATCAAAATACTTGCCAATTATTTTCCTGTTGATCTACTAATCAATCAATCGATCAATCAATCAGTCAACTAATCTTTACAGCTCTACATTTTCCTATTATTAAAACAACAATTTAAGAGGACTGACAAACCTTTCGCTTTCTAAATTGAGATTTGACCAGTTTTTGACTAAATGTTTGACTAGATTTTAAGATGGCTGCTGAGAGAAGAGCTGATATTTGCTGGGAAAACATGTTGAATTAATCAATATTTACTCTTCTAATAATAATTTTGTACTTGGAATTTCAAAATAATTACACTCAGCCGTACTGGCATAAATCAAGCACGTATACCGAAATATTTCACCCAATCCCTCTTCATGTATAATGTCATGAGTCAGTGTTTTGGGACTCAGCATCGGTGATTTCAGAAGATGTTGAATTAAAACACAAGAACATTTTGAGAAACAATAATTGTTGTTTGATTGTGATGGCAGAGACTTCATGTTCATGTCACTCAGCTAGAACAGTCAGACAACCGTTACTGAACCATAATGCAACGTTTACCACCAGGATGAGAAAACGTTTAAGCTCAGACAAAATATTCTTAACTCAACATCCACTTACTAGCCTACTTTTCTGGGGCTTTCAACCACATCTCACAGCGTTTATCGGCAAATGAAGTTTGCTATTACCAAGGTAAAGGATAAACTTTGGCTCTCAACATTTAAGATGTCATAATATCACTTTAAACTAGCGTCTGATCAATACTGGACTTTTGAGGCCAGAACCGATATTGACATTTGTCTGCCGATATTTGTTTTTTAACGTAAATGCATAACATAAGCAATGTTTTTTTTAAAAGGATCACAAACAGCAGGCTGGTGACACCTTCACCAAATTACTTCAAATCATCTACATCTTTGGCATTTCTGCACTGCAATTTTTTTTTATCTCCCAACATACAGTATACGCTGTTACCATGTATCTGTAATAAGCTAATATCGGCCAGTAATATTGGCCCTACATGGTTTAACTTCTACTAAACAAAATCCCAACTATACTGCATCGGATCTTACTGTATATCTCACTGTGTATCCACTCAACCAGCTTTACTTCTAATCTACACAACTCAATAATATAAAGAAATTCCTGCTCAGTGTTCGTGCAGTACACACAGGTAAATCCTTCCAATCTATCGCCTCGTTTGTTGGCCGTATGTGTACACACCCCCTTCGTAAAGAGAACTGGCTGTGTCACCTTATATATTCAACCCTCTAGCCAGCCTGTCGTCGTTTACGCTGCCATGTGCGACTGCCCCTGCCAGACGAGCAGAGAAGTATGTGGATTTGTCTGAACATGCTGAGCTTTTTTGGGTATGGACTGAAATGTGTCCAAAACATTGAAAACTGTCACGTATCACAAGTTGGCACTGAATGCTCAGATTATTGGTCCTGTTTATTCTTATTACCTGATCTAAATCAGGAAATTTGCTGACTTTGGCAAAGATTTTATACATCTACTAGTGTTAAGATGACATTAAAACACTGATGCACTGAGAGCTTTGGAATATTCTGCTATGTGTTATACTCCTCTAACTCAAATTGACGCCAGTTTTGTAAGTTTCCAAATGATACCCAGCCTTAATTGCACAGTAATAAATATCAGAGGCCCTGCATCAGTATCACAACGGGAATATCAAAGAAGACTACAGCACAGGTTTGGTCATCAGATGAACACCACACCAAGAAACAACTGCATTTCTAAGACTTTTCCAGCACACTGAATATGAAAACAGTTCAAATAAATCTACTCCATAACTAGGGAAACTCTTGATGATTCACTGTGGATACAAATGAATGATTATTAGCAGTGATGTTAGGCATCCGCATTGTGAATAAGAAAAAACAATCAGGAGATATCTGATCAGACAATATTTAAACATGATCAAACATTCAGTGCAGGGAGTTTAATTAACACAATTCAGTCGGAACTTAATCTCGCTTTATTGCAATACTTTGCTCCTGTGATTAAAGGATAAGGCTGGTGATATATACTTGTTTTATTGTCAACAAATCTCATGAAAAAAAACAAAACCAACAACACGTTAATCCGTCTGTCAATGCTGTCTGACTTCCTGTCTGTGGCTCTCAGCTCATTGGTTCCCATCGAAGATGTAAATCTTTAAAAACGGCTCACAAATAGTTTTATTTAAAAAAAAAAAGGCTCAGTTATTTCCTAAAGCAGCTGCTCACTGTAGTTTTTAACAAACGTCACTCAAACAGGAGGAAATGGTGCATCTGTTGGGGACTATTTTCAGCGGCGGATTAATCCACATCTGGTGCTATAGTGATCTCTATTTGGGGCAGCAGGACGGTGTGTGTGGGACTGAGTCAGAATAAACTACAGTGTGTGTGTTCATGGTGATGAAGGAACATTTCGCCCAGTGCAACAGTGATGACTGAAGTGATGACAGAAATGTTTTCTGTCCTTCAGTCTTTGTCAAACTTGTTTTTCAGTCTAAGTTAGCGCATCGAACATGAACATTTCTTGTACTGGGAAAATAATGAAGCTGAACCATATTCCCTGACTTTCCTCCAAAAGAATTATTGGGATTCCTTCTTTCTGCAGGAATATACCTCCAACTTGCACGGTATTCCAGGATTATTCCAGGATTTATTTTTGTTTTGCTCCAGCCTGGATGAAGTGTTTCTGGTGTCTGTGGTCGGTCTCAGTGACAGCCGGCCTGTGGGAACCAACTCCAGATCAAACAGAAGGATTTTAACAAGACCGACAGAACCTCCCATGAAAAGAACCTGTTGCTCGTGCAAGGAGAGTAAAACACACACACACACACACACACACACACACACACACACAAAGCCTACAGCCAGAGGCAGCAATCTGCTTTGTCACTGTAAATAACAGTATCTGGGTCAATGACAAATTTAGTTTCTGAGACAAAGACATAAACTAAAAACTAAATGCAACCTGAAGACCTGTGTCTGCTTATCACTTTACTGATCATATCATATTATTATATCAAAGTCTTTTTGTCTTAGCACACAGAAAACATGTACAGCTTCCACTTTTACAAAACAGGACAGCAAACTACACATTGTTAACAGTGCAGAATGAATGAAACTGTTAGATACCAAACTGTGTTGTGAAAATTCACCCTTTAAAACATAAGTCTGGTGATATTCTATAGGACCAAAATGTACCCGTCTAACATGTAGAGCTGAAATGATTAGTCAATTAACTGATTAGTCAATTGGCAGAAAATTAATCTGCAACCATTTTGATACATTTCTGAGCAAATGCCACAGCTTCCAGCTTCTAAAATGTGAAGTTACCAGTTTCTTAGTCTTCTATGATATTAAACAGAATCTTTGTGTTTTAGACTGTTGGTCAGAGAAAACAAGCAATTTCAATATGTTGCCATAGAGCTTCACTGTCGTCCAAAAACTATTAAAAACACATCAGTGAGGCGCACTGTTGCACTGGGTGACATGTTCCTTCATCACCATGAACACACACACTGTAGTTTATTCTGACTCAGTCCCACACACACCGTCCTGCTGCCCCAAACACTCACTACAGCACCGAATGTGGATTAATCCGCCGCTGAAAATAGTCCCCAACAGATGCACCATTTCCTCCTGTTTGTTTGTTAAAAACTACAGTGAGCAGCTGCTTTAGGAAATTACTGAGCCTTTTTTTAAAAATAAAACTATTTGTGAGCCGTTTTTAAAGATTTACATCTTCAATGGGAACCAATGAGCTGAGAGCCACAGACAGGAAGTCAGACAGCATTGACAGATGGATTAATGTGTTGTTGGTTTTGTTTTTTTCATGAGATTTGTTGACAATAAAACAAGTATATATCACCAGCCTTATCCTTTAATCACAGGAGCACTAAGCATTGCAATAAAGCGAGATTAAGTTCCGCAGCAGAGTGGAGAGAGACAGGAAACACAGGGAGCGAACAAGCTTAACTGAGGCATGCATGCAGGGGTCATGTGACTGACCCCTGTGTGTTTGTCACACTTTTCATGCCGAACAACAGTCTGATGGTCAGATCTGTTAAATGGCGCCGCTGCCACAGTAAAGAGTCCCAGCGACCTTCTGACCCGCCGACCTTTGTCAAGAGCTGGTATTGTCTGGGTCTTTATTGACCACCAGACACTCAGCTCTTCATTGTCTCTGCTGCTAAATGACATGTGTATTGATATGCTTTGTGTGTGTGTGTGTGCGTGCTGTCGGAGGACAACATGGGCTGAATGGACGCTCACTTTCTCACAACAGTAATTAAATGGACTGTCAGAGCTCCACGATGAACGAGAGACTTCGATTTACGGGATTTGGTCTAAAAAAGATTTTGCAATTTTGAGTTTAACTGCTCTTGTATAGTTTCTATTTTTTATTTCTATTCTTATTTTTATTTTTATTTTATACAGTGATGTTGTTAGGTCTCTAACGCCTTAAAATCCAAAAGGATGCAGTAAACTCACTGTTGACGCACCATATTTCCCCCCTGATAATGCTACACTGTGGACAACAAATTCGTGTTGAAATCATAGAAATAAACTAAAGAAACCTCGCTGTCAAAAAACCTGTTTCTAACCGTCTGCACATAAACTGTATCTCACCAAACGGGAAGCAGCAAACCAGGTAGTTACTTTGGTAACGACTGAAAAAACTCCTCAAACACCGTCTCTCTCTCTCTCACACACACACACACACACACACACACACACACACGATAGACGGTGAGTTAATTTTGTCACCACTACAGAAACACTAGGTAACTGCCAAAGTATGATAAGGGTGTCTGACGTTGACGGCCTTGTGCTGCTCTAACACCTGAACTTCCCGTCTGGGGATCAATAAAGGCTTATCGTATCTTATCTTTACGACTTGGTATCATTTGAAATGTTACCCATGATACCCGAGTGACTGTAACAACACCGAAACTATATTTGAATATCTTTACTAAACATATCTTTCTGCAAAACCTTTTCTTCTCAGGTTTAAAAGCCAAACTTGGAGTCAGACAGACAAGAAAGCAGTTATCATTTCTGGCTGCCATCTTTGTTAGCATCAAGAAATGGCAACACATCTTAAAATGTTACCAATATTTAAATAATCCATTTTCCAGGACACTTGCAAAGACTGACCATACTCACAGTCTTTTGCTGCTGAAACTAATCTTGGACTTGGACAAGTTAAGGTGTTAACCATCACTTACTTTTTAAATAAAAAAAAAAAAATGCACTGTTTTGTTTTAGTGGGCTTCACAAACAATCTCAGGGGGCATTCAAGAGCTTTCACCAGTCCAGGTGTGAAAATGTTGCAAAAAAACAAAAACAAAACTAATGCAGTATATTTTCAACTTGTTCCTCAACACACAGTGCACAATCAGTTTTAGGGGGCTTGTTACGCCCATGATGATTTATACAGCAACATCAGAACAACCTGAATGTTGTTTTGTTGCACATTAAAAGGTTTCCAGGTCACTTCATTGTTTTCCAGGACATTTAGGGAAATTGTACCCCCCCCCCCCAGGTTTTCCAGTCCTGGATAGATGGGAACCCTGCGCACATGTCTTTTAAAAAAAATGCCACGAATACGAGCAGTTCTTTTCAAGGTTTAACTTTTATTAATCTTCGAGGAAGTGTAATCTAAATGCTAAAATGTAAAAACAACTATTATCACATTAAGAGACACAAACTGTGGTTTTAAACACTGCAACACAAACTGTTCTCCTCCTGCTGCTGCTGCTGCTTGTCCAAACCTCCTGATAATTAAAAACAGGTCTTTATCAAATTATGGGCCTGACTGTCACTTTATGGCTGATCTGTAAACTGGCCGGGCCTGTTTATTGCTTACTGACACACTGTAATGAATATATATATATATGTGTGTGTGTGTGTGTGTGTGTGTGTGTGTGTGTGTGTGTAAATCTCATCCAGCTGCCACTCAGCAGCCAAGTTGTTTTTTTTTTTTTATTGACACCTGTGCAGCTGCACTGAGGCCAGAAATATGAGTCAGTAGAAAAGGTAAACAAGGTAACAACCTGCAGCCTGTTGCTGAGCCAACACACACACACACACACACACACACACACACACACACACACACACACAGCACAAGCCTAATTAACTTGGACCATCATTACATACAGTATACTGTATGTTTATGGCTAAGTTACATGTATAACTGTTGCCAAAGCACTTGTGAAGCAAAGGCAATATGCTAAGCTAATCAGGGCTGGATATCAAACCCCAGTATTACTTCGGTACAGACTGAAATGTGTCTGTTTCACCGAGTATAGAAAACTGTCAGGTACCAAAAGCTGGCATTGAATGTTTGATCAGATTTGTAATCTTATTCTTTGTTTTTTGTTCCTGATTTAAATTAAAATTTTGCCAATTTTAGACTAATTTTAATTTGAGCAAAGTTCTTGTGGTAACATTTAACATTAGAAAACACTCAACATACATGACACAAAGGCATAATCAGTGATCCACATGTAAAACAAACGGGTCACACAACCAAAATCCAAAACACAACCTGTTTTAAGTTCAAAATGGATTGACAGGTCCTTTAATGCAGGGACAAACACTGGACAACAAGCCTGTACTTTCAATTATGATCAGCTGAGAAAGACTCAAATTTGCCAATTTAAGTAAAACTTTTTAACAGTAATGTGAAACCCCCAAAGATTTCCCCAAGTTAACCATAACCAGTCACCCCAGCTAAATGCTGGACCGTTAACTTCCATAAAATTATAACATTATACCATAAATCTACCATATAGGTTACATGATTATACTTGTAATTTCTACAGTCTAAATGACTGATTAGTGCTTTAATTTCCGCCTACTAGTGCCACAAACTTTTCACTGCACAGTAACTGCATTTCTAGTCTATTCTATTTGTGTTATTTCATTTCATTTTTATTGGTTATTGTCATTCTAAAGCTTTTCTTTGCCTATGTAAAGCACTTTGAATTGCCACTGTGTTTGAAATGTGCTATATAAGCAAAGCTGCCTTTCCTTACAAACAACGAAAACACCATATAAACTCCTGCATTAAACGATTTAATAATATCTGTGATTTGTTGGATGAAGTTGCTGAATGACAGGAGGTTGCAGCTGAGAAACAACTTTAAAATAACTTTCCCTAATAAAGTTAATACTAACAGCAGGCGCTGTAAGTGCTGAATTAGCCGTTATTTACCTAAAAGCTAACCGCTTACACCAAACACAGGACCGTTAGCTTCCCCCCAGCAGTGATCCATAAGATAACGTTACGTCTTACCTCTCATCCAGTCCACCACTTGTTGCGGGGTCCACTTGCTCACCGCCTCCATTTCTCCAGAGGGTTTTAATTTATCTCTCGCTTCTCCAAACTACCGAATTGAACCGTTAATTAGATATAATTAGCTCATACTGACGCACGGAGGAGTTCCGTTTCAGCGCAGAGACAGACGCGGCACCAACGGCCCAACGGTCCGCCGCTCGCTCGCTCGCTCACTCACTCACTCACTGACTGACCGAGCTCGTGGAGAAGTTTACAAGAAAAGCAGACCGCGAGAGCCTACAGAATGCGTTAACCACGCCCCCCTCTATCCCTTCTCCTCCAATCCCATAACAGTAAGAGCTGACAGAATGCGTTAACCACGCCCCTCTCTCCATTCTCCTCCAATCCCATAGGAGTATGTTGACGATGCTTTCAGGTGCTGTGGGAACAACGGAACATTAGAACTTGATGAGGTTTAAAACTGTTTAATACAGCACATGGTTTAAAAGCGATCAGAGTCAGCTTTATTGGCCGAGTATGTGTACACAGGAACTTGACTCCGGCTTTAAGTTGCTCTCAGTGTTACACACAGAACAATTTACAGGAAGATAGAAATAGACATACAGCTAAAAACAAGGACAACAAAGCTGAAGAAAGATAAAACTAAACATAGAACTATTATGTACATACAAGAAGGTGAAAAATAGGTGTCTATACAAATACATATAAAAAGCAACAATAACCAACAACATACAGTGTCTATATACAAGTCAAGTGTTCTGTAGAATAGTGCAAAGGAATAAATATTGAATGGATAAAGTACTAGATTACTTTGTAAACATGAAGTGTGTGGTTATGTACAGTATATGCATGTATACATGTCTATATAAAGTATATACAGTGTGCAGGATTTACAGATGGGTGATACGTACACGATGTTGATGATTTTAACTTGTGTGATTGCTCTCATGTACATTATTTTTGGTCTGATATTACTGCTTTTATAATTGATCATATCCTTCCCGAATTTATTTCATGTTTTGATCATGTGTTGTTTAATTTCCATGTCTATGCCATGAATAAGTATAAGCACTGCTGTATTATTAACCTGATAATTCACTTTTTTCATTCATAAGAGTAAATGTATCAAATTCAGAAATAAACTCAATAATATATGCAAACAATTCTTCTTGAACTTACAAATGTATGTTACCTTCAACGTGTCTTTTATGTAATTTATTTATTTTTTACTGTACTAGAAAGAGAAATATATGATGCATGAGAAAACACCTTATAAGCCAACTTCACAAGCAAGAGTTCTTCAGGCTTTGAGCTAAAATACAAGTTGTAATACAAAGATTTGGTTCCTCCTTAAACCATTTCTTTTTATGAATATGAAATCTTAAACTACACACAAAAATACACATTTTTATCATTATTTTTAAATCTCCACGTTGTAAATCATGTAATCCCATCAGGTTTCCCATTTCATTTATCAACCAAGTAAACTTATTTAACCTAAATATTACATCATTTATTCTAAATATTGAAAAATGGAAACTAAAACCTATTTATACAAAAACAAATGCAAACAGTTTTTCACAAAGTGTAAATGTATAGACCATGTGGACTCGACCAGGGTGATTCTTTTTACATTAAAGCAGGTGAAATGAAAACTGTAACACTGATTAAAAAATTAGGGTCTTCAATTTTCATACAATATGATGTGAGAGTTTACAGTTTTCATAGGATATAAACAACCCAAATGTAGAATCTTGCAACATAATATACAGAAAAATTTTAAATTTCTTTTGGACTTTTGAATGAAATTAGCAACAGGCTAAATATCAGCACTATGGTAACATAAAATGCATGCAAAGATAGATGAATTAATGCACGTAAAGTGTTTATCCAGCCCGGCCTCCTCTTGACCGCCGTATGAAACAAAGTCTTCAAATGAGAGATTCTCACATTAAAAAAGCAATTCCTTCAGCCTCTAATCAGATCTTTCATCTGCTGAGCTCCACAGCAGCCCTGTCATGTGTGCTGGGTGTTGGCTCTTTAAGCTTTTTTAGGGTCTGCAGACGTTTCCCATGGGAAGAGCACGTCAGGCTCTGCTCGCAGGGGCAGAGCTCTGAACTGTGCTGGCTGAGAGGAACATCAACTGGGAGTGAAAACACAGAGATTGCATTATTCATTGTACTCCACAATCTGAACATACAACACAATGTTTGTCCTAAAAGTGTATCTAGAGGAAATGTCATGGGGTCAGAAAAGTACAGTAGCAAAATCTTTCATCCAACCTGCGATATTTAACTTTACATTAACTACCGAACACTGAAATAAAACTGAAAAATTGCCATTATCGTACTAATTACACATTGGCTTTCGGTGAAAACCACAAATCTTTTGACATCTTTTCAGACATTCCCTCATTACTTAGACTCTAAGTAATGTGGCTCCCAACTTGTGACCTTTGAAAACAAAGCCGTGTTAAAATTATGTCGTAATTCACAAGGAAAAAAAAAAGCATAAAGAGAAAATCAGGGGAAAAAATAATCATTTGGTGCAGCAGCAATATGATTTTTCTGCTTTCCTAAATTAATTATAAATATTGTGGGGGTCCTGACCCATAGGTTGGGAACTACTACTACTACTATTACTACTCTTTATCATTTTTTGTTAATATTTTCAAAAAGTCAAGTCAATTTTATTTATATAGCCCAATATCACAAATCTGCCTCAAGGGCTTTACAATCTGTACAGCAGATGACACCCTCTGTCTGTAGACCCTCGATTCAGGTAAGGAAAACCCCCACCCCCCCAAAATAAAACCTTTACATAAAATACTTTCAAAGGCTGCAATATAAAATTGTAGCATCATGCATCTGCATGTTCACATTGAACTTTCACAAGCAGTGTTTGTGAAAAACTGCTATGTCTGACAGCACCTGAATGCAGCATTCTGAAGAGCTGGTGTGGGCGGGGCTTCCTGCTCTGATTCTTGTTGGTAAAGTTCATGAAGGGTCCAGAGTGGTGAGGGCTCCTTTTACCTATATTTAATGTGGGAGATGGAGATGAAAGGTGTGTGAGAATGGTTTAAAAAAAAAAAGAAAAAAGAAAAGAAAAGGAAATTCAGTTGTACAAAGTGAAAGTTTTGGACTTTCAGTTTAATGAATATGTATCTGTCTCTAATCTAATGAAGATGAAGGAAAACAGCTGTGTTAATGGGCAGTAGTGTTGATGCAACTATGAAAAAAAGTGTAAAAATCAACAGTGTTTTATAAGCTCACAGTCACACCCATCACAGCTAATTCCCTTTTTGTCTGTTCCCGAGCCAAAAACATTCTACAAAACGTTAACATTTATTAAAAGTTTGGTATGTTTGTTCTGAGAAACTCTATTAGCTTCCTTAATATCTTCGCACCAAAGGACCAGAGCCTCTGAGGATGACTACCTCCAGTCGTCCTTCTCTGTTCTTGTTAGCTGTAACACACCAACTTGAAGGACTTGAAGATCCAGCTGCAAAAATTTCCAACATCATCATTACTGAATGCCTGCAGTCACATTGCTGTGGGACTTTTGTTTTAAACCAGTTAAATGATTTCTTGATTTAAAGAAATCCTAAACTTGGATGGATCCACTACAGCTGACTTGTAGAGAAACATCGCCCTCCATTGACACAAATCAGTAAAAGCAGGCCCAGTACACATGTCCCATAGAAGGATAAATAAACACATTTATATATTTATTTAAATAAATGTTTGACTGCTTTCTTTCTAATAATATAATTAAAATGTCAAGGACCCAGGAACTTGAAATGAATTAATATCAAAACCCTCTGTTTCTTCTCTTAAAAGATTTCTTAAGAGGCTCATGGTCTGTTTTTTATTATATTTTTATTATTTAATTTAAGCAGATTCAGCCATGTTACCAACAACTATTATACTACAGGCAGAAGAGTGAGGAAACGGAGAAGTTATTATTATTATGGCAGCAAATTAAGATAAACACTCAGGGGTTATATTTAATCAAGTATGGATATACTGAATTGTTTTTCTTCACATTAATAACACATTACACTTAGGGCATAAAATCCCTTAATTAGAGCCTCCGTGAACAAAAGACCTTTTACTTTTACTTAATGTTATTATTGTTATTGTCATTAATGCCTTGATTTGAGGAAGGAAATAAGAACAATTGGTTTGTTGTGTCTCCGGCTGTTCTCACTTTTATTAGTTAATTAGTTTAACCTCCCTCTATCAATCTCTCCTTCCCTCATATGACATTTGACCTTCAGTTTTCATTGTGCTCCTGTATGTGAGATCTTCTCGTCCTCGCTCTGAAAACACCAACAGCCAATCTCTATAAGCGATTCCTGCTAGAGGAGGGCTGAACCGTGGTAACCGAGCCATATTTACCCTGAGCCGGCTGCAGCGCCGCTCTGGACAATAGCTGCAGATAAAGGTGCCCGAGACTGGAACAATATATATTATTATTATTATTATTGTACACACAGCAGCTCAGGAAAAGGACTGGTGGAGTTACTGCAGTGTTAGGGAGCTGGAGAGCCTGAAAACACTTTGATCTTCTGAAAATAAAAACTCAAATTTGATTTTTGCTTTGTTTTTTGTACAGTTATACAACTGCACTCTCCATAAAATGTTAATAGTAAGCCAGGTTCATTTATTTAATTTTATTTAAGGAATTTAAAACGGTCTGTGTGTCTTTGGTTGTGTTACTTTTCAGTACACCACATTTTGGTGGTAGTTATTTTGCAGTATAATCAAGTACTATAATTAAGTTAAAGTTGTTAATTTACGTTTTGCCATAGCCTTAATTCAGTGGCGGAAACTAAGTACATTTACTCAAGTACTGTACTTAAGTACAATTTTGAGGTACTTTACCAGTTACTTTGCAGATTCAGGTTAATAATACAAAAAATAATCAACAAATGTAGGATGTAATATTATAGATTAAGATAAAACTTCCCCGGGGGGAAATTCACAAGCTGCCCAGCAGATAAAGTAATTAAAATAAGCTCCACCTTTACCTGCAGCAACATTAAAGTGATGAACATATTAATGCATCAATAATTTTAACTCAATAATATAATATACATTATTCTGAAATAGGCCATTCTGCATAATGAGTACTTTTACTTTCGGTAATTTAAGTATATTTTGACCCTAATACTTTTGTACTTTTATTGAAGTAAAATGTTGAATGCAGGACATTTTCTTGTAAAAGAGCATTTCTACACTATGGTATTGCTACTTTTACTTAAGTAAAAGATCTAAGTACGTCCTTCACCTCTGCCTAAATTGTTTTTAAGAAGTTAAGAGGTTGCACTTTGGGTAATGTAGTGGTTTCCATCAGGAGAGGGCGCCACAGATTTATCTGACGAAATGCAATGGCAGGGAGCAGGCAATGATTGTCTATGTAAAAGATGCATCACTCTGAGGTATAAAAGAGTCATTAATTCGAAGGAACGATTTATCAGAAAGGTTCCCTCAGTATCTCACAGATTAATGTCAGTTTTAGTTTGTTTTTGTATTCACTCAGTATGCATATCATTTGTTCCACACTGCCTTTGCACACAAAAGTATTAGCATTTCTGCTATTTATTTCCTCAAGCGTTAGCTAGCTAGCTAACATTAGCTTAGCCTAAATTAGTGCCTCATGTGTTTTCATTACATTCGAGCCACAGAGCTAAGCATGTGTTAGCTTAGCTTAGCCTTGGTCTGTGTTAGCTAACGTTCAGCTAATACTAACCCCAATTTGAGTCACAGAGCTAGCATCCGTTTTTCAGAAAGATAAATCTGTTGACCAACACTTAACAGTGTTTCAAAGTTATTCAAGAATCTCAAAGACTAGTGTAATCATCAGGATAAAATATATATATATATATTTTCATCCACTGCACTATAGAAATGAAGGTTAAAAGATGTTTTACCTGTTTGTAAATTGTGACTATTTCCTGAAATGGTAGCCGGAAATTATCTCCTTGTTCTGTACAAAGCAGAGAAAATGTGTTATTGTGTATAAAAACAGTTCATATTATAAAGTAACGTTAAAAAAAAGATACATTCATTTATGGCTGCAGTCTTTGTTTGGTTTAGTAAATAAATAGCAGTTTGGCTAACAGTTTAAAAATCCTTTTTTATCATGAAGTGGATATATTATCTTTTTTTATTCAGATTAGAAAACTTTAGAAATGTCTGAGGATTCTGGAAATATCTTAAAAACAGTAAGTAAGTGTAAGTGTTGGGCTTTTCAAAGATTGTGAGATACTATCTTTCAGAAAAACGGATGCTAGCTCCGTGACTTGGGGCTAGTGTGTTAGCTAGCGTTAGCTGTGGTTTGAACATAACCAACTGATAACTAAAAGTAACATTTGAGCGTAAAAGTTAACTCTTGATCTTTGAAACAGTAGTTTGACAAAAATAATACTAGCCTTTTCTTTCTTTCACAGTTGGTCTTCCTCAGCAGATGGAGTTTGCTTAGCTAGCTGTCATTGAGAGAGCTCAGCTATCTTGACAATTGAGCTGTTGCCATGCCAATTGAGCAAACTCTAAATACTATACTAAATTATATTTAATTTATTTATTATCTTGTCAAACAGTAGCCAAAAATAATTTCTGGTCACTTTTACATATTTTACAATTTCACAGGGGTTACCCTGGTTTTTCACTCTAGCTAGCTTGTTGGGTTTGTTTGCAGAGACTCTGGCTGTCCGGTCCCTGGAAATGCAGTCAGAGTGAGACCTCTTCCGGTGGCTCCTCCTCCCCGGTGTGAGCGACAGATTGTTTCTGTGTGTTTGTAGCTCTGATAATCAGATCCGCATGAAGCTGGAGCTGCTCGGTTGAGCCGCTGTCTGTCTGGGAAGTTCGGAGAGAAACGAGACAAGAAAAAGTCTGACGGTTCAGTCTACCTGCTTTAAGTCTCCCCCCCACCCCCCTCCAGGCCCGGGGGGACCGAGTACAGCGGAGGAACCGGGACTGGGCTCGTTAAATTCGGCCGTGGAGCGGCCCGAGCTGCCGCTGGATGGGAGTTTAACGCACATTTCTTGTTTTCTGCGCCGATGGAAGCGGAAAACCCGCCCTGCTCTCAGAGGTAACGATGCCTTTAACTTCTCTTTTCATCCGTGTGAATGCAATAAAAAGATCCTGCGGGAGGAGAGCCTGTTGCTTTATGTTCAAACTTTATACAGCTATACTCAGTTGTTTTAATATCCAGATGTGACAAGAGAAAAGCTACACATGTGAAAATCAACCGAGCAATTAATAATAATCATAATTATTATTATTATTGTTATGATTATTATTATGTTTTGGTGTTGCATTTGTTGTTCTGTGGTTCCCCTGGCAAACACAGGTGAGCAACATGGAGAAACATGACTATTAACGATATAGAGTATGAAGTTTTCAGTAGTATTCATGGTCACAGGGGAAAAAGTCACAGTTATGAGTCAGTCACATGGATTTTAATGTGTTATTGAACTAAAATCTTAAATTGTCCTTAAAATCTGGAGTATTTAGGACGGACCATGACATGAGAATTTGTTACAGTACAAAAATGATCAACTTAAATGAAAGGTTCAGGTAAGTTCAGACTTGCAATATATAATATAACATGGCACTCCTTCCTGTCTGTTTTAACTACAGATGCTTAAAGGGTCCATTCACCCAAAGCAGCCTAAAATAGGAGAAAATATGTTTATTTGTCTATTGTTTTGGTAATTTGGTTGACCTGAGCGTTTATTTTATTGTCTGCAGATGTTTCACAAATCAAACTCAAACATAATGTTATAGAGCTATAGTTTCTGCAGCGGAGGTCTAAACTCTGCATGATATAATATTTGGCACAATTTGAAATGAAAACATGCTACGACGTGATATAGTTCTTGCAGTAATATAGGAGTGATGTTGAATTCATCCAGAAAACTAAGTTTACTTGCCTAATTAGAGCACAGCTGATACTGACAGATGCCATTATTGATATTTGAGGTTCAAAGACTGAAACGGGACAAGGTTTTTGAGTTTGACTAATTCAGGAAAAGGCCAACAGGACGTTAAAGTTCGTAGTTCGAAAGATTCCTTAAACACAAACATGTTTAAAATAGAAACAGGGCTTCAGGGCTGGGTGATATTTTGGTATTACATAATGATACGTTTTTAATGACCTTACTGCACCTCATGACATTTCCTTTTATCCTTATGTCCCGAGTGACCTTTCGTGTAGGTGACTTTGTAAAGACTTATTTTTATCTTCTGATGATTTTAGAAGTTATTACGAGGATACCAAATGAATTTATGTTAAAGGAAAGTGACAGCAGTAACAGTCTGAATAACTGCAACATTTCTATTAAAACTGTACATATACTATATATAGGGAGAGATAAACTTTTGGGAATAATCCTTTAGTTGCAAATAAACTTCCACACTCTGGTCTAACTTGCAACAGTACATTTATTTGCGACGTTTCGGTGCTAGACCTTCAAAGCATCAGGCTTTCCTTCGGCTCGTCCCTCTCCTACACACCTGTCTCAAGAAATGATGTTGGGAATAATTCTTTAACATGTTGTCTTTGATTCTCAACAGATGCGGCCAGTGAAAACAGTGAAGAGAAACTACAGATCTGTAGTTTCATGGTTGTTTTTCTGCTCGCAACACGATCCACAGTTCCACGCAGCAGGAGGCCTGCGGATGTTACTGTGTTTTAAAACTCTTTAAAGTTGACCTTCCCAGGATCCTGAGCTTTTTGCTTCAGGGATTTTTTTGGTTCGTTTCTACCTGAGAGATGCCCGGCAGCGAGAGGAAACCTTTCTTGCAGGATTTTAGTGTTGAGAAATGTGAATTGAGGCAAACAAGGGGACAGAAAACGCTCGGCTGATCGACAAACCCGAGCAGTCGGACACTTTTTTTGGATGTCGTTCACCTACGACGCGTCTCTCCTGCTTGCACGACGTCACAGATAGCAGCCAATGTCAGCCGACAGCAGCCCGCCGCCGTCGCTGGCCTCTCCGCGTTCTTTCCCACCCTCCCTCAGCATGCTGCCCCACCCACCCCGTCGCCGTCCCCCAGCCCGCCCGCCACCCTCTGCAGCCGGCTGTCCAACGGCAGCCAGACGGCCCCCAGCCCCACAAACTCACGATGCTCCGTCCATGGAGTCTCCTTCCTGCTTCAGATCGGACTCACCAGGGAGACGGTCACCCTCGACCCCGGAGACCACTCACTGTCTGCTGTCAGGGAGCTCGTCTGCTCCATCGTGGATCAGAAGGTACATTTCGCAGACTTTATTTGGCTTCTGATCTTTGATCGTAGGGGGTCATTTCTTATGTGTGCTACACTTCCACTATGAGATTTTCTTTTTTTCCAGAATTCCAAGTTTTACATTTTTTGCCCAAAATGAGAAAAATGTTCTCGTAATTATGGGAAAATATCTCAAAATGATGAGATCCTTATCTCATAATTACGAGACCTTTTATCTTGTGGGTTTGTTGTAGCCATGAGATACAGGCCCGGTCACACCAGAACGTGGCACAGCAAAATTCATGCATGTACTCTATTTTCGCCAGATGTTTGGCTCTAGCATCCTGGCGACATGGTGACAACTTGCAGGGTTTGTTGGTGAACTACTGTAGCTGGCGAGCTAACCGCTAACCATGTCTCTTTCGTGGAGCACAGTGGAGACGTCAGCACTGTCAAGACGGCTTGGTATTGGTAAACGGCACAAATTTGTGTGTCAAAGTTCATCATTAAGTAAAACTGGTGGTTGCTCCATTAGAATCAATTGGTTTTGCTGCTTTAAAAGCTAGTCTGACTGGGCCTTAAAGGTCCAGTGTGGAGGATTTAGTGGCAACTAGCGGTGAAATTGCAGTTTGCAACCATTTGAATACCGCTCGCCTCACCCTCCCCTTCCAAGCGTGCAGGAGAAACTACGGTGGCTGCGAAAAAAGCAAAAGACCCTATCTAGAGCCAGTGTTTGGTGTGTCTGTTCTGGGCTACTGTAGAAACATGGCGGTGCAACATGGCGGCCTCCGTGGAAGGGGACCCGCTCCCTCTGTAGATAAAAACGGCTTATTCTAAGGTAATGAAAACACAACGATTCTTATTTTCAGGTGATTATACACTAATGAAAACAGACTTATGAATATTATATTTCATTTCTGCCAATAGTTCCTCCTAAATGTCACACACTGGACCTTTAACTATGATAAAATGTCCCAAATGAGTTTTTTTTAAATTTGTAAATAAAATGTGTTTCCATAGAAAGGTTTGCCGTTGCAGTTGCGATCAATTATTGCAAAGCCAGTGTGACTTAGCATCTCGTAACTATGACAAAAGATTTTAGCATTATGATCCCAAAGTCATCTTCTTTTCTTCTGTAAACACAATGCGGTTCCACAGAAAACATCACACTATTTTGTAATCTGATCGGTTCTGATTCATACTCTTCCAGTTCAGTTGATTTTTATATTGGACGCAGAGTTTTGGTGAACCTGGCGTAACCAACTGATAGTTCAGGCATCTGCTCTCAGCTCGACTTTTATCTCTCACCATCTACTGGTTTTACCGCTCGCACTGAACACACCACCTGTACTTACTGCACTCCGCCAACACACACACACACACACTCACACACACACACACTCTTTGCAAAACCAAATAGGTTCACCTGTTTTGCAGGGCATGACGGCGGAAAGAGAGGAAAACCCGATGATGCTCTCATTTGAACTTCTTCCAGTAACTCCCACTGTTGCATTTCCAACCTCTCAGTGACTGATTGGTTGGTTAATTGATGAATTTATTGATTGTTGCGACTGGTCTTTCAGTCAGTGGTTGTTGAGATATTTTGCTCTGGAGCAAAGTGTTGGACAGACTAACTAACTGTACCTTTCACATGCAGCTTTGTTGTCATACACTTTCACTTGTCGTGTCTTGTCACTGGCTAAGGAAAAGGTATTTTCACAGGGAATGTCACTTCCTGGTCGATGTTGCTGTGTCAGCACTCTTCACTTCCTGTTTCACAGCTGTGTGTTGTGTTGGAGGAGTAGCAGGGTGGTCAGTTTGTTTCTCAGTGCTGCTGATTGTTCTCACTGTATATGAATTGATGAGCCTGGGTTGAGAGACCTGTGTCAATCATGGCAAACGTGTCCAAACTCTTTTTCATGGAACAGTAAATATTCGAAGATATATATATATAACGAAGATGCACTTTAGACAAAGTTAATTATCTACTGAGAGGTGAACTGTATGTGGACAAAATGAACTGATTGCATTTTTCTAGAGAGAATTTGGGGGTTTTCTCATTCACTTCAATTCATCTGTGTGTTTTGGTCCAGTATCTAGTGGTCATTAGAGTAACTGCAGCTAAAAGCGTCAACGCTCAGGTGTGGTGCCTGCTGTTTGGAAAGCTGGTGGTGACTAAAAGTCACGTGATGTGATATCAGCATTTTGATTTGCTGTTGCACTCAGTTAGGGCTGCAACTAACGATGGAATAAAAAGTAGAATATTTCCCTCTGAAATGTAGCGGAGTATAAAGTAGCATAAAATGGAAATACTCAAGTAAAGTCCAAGTACTTGAGTAAATGTACTTAGTTACTTTCCAGCACTGCTGCTTTGTGCTGTGACAGATGATATTTAGGCAGGGTGATGTTACGCAGAATATGGGAATATGACAGCTACTTGTGAATTTTCTTAACTGATTTAAAAACCAGAGCAGAAATGTCCTTCAGCAGGTGGAACTAGGTTCCACTTTGGCCTACAAAATGACATCATCACTGGAATTTTCTCCTTCCTGCTTTTGTGTCCACATCATGGAGCTGTGAGCTCTTGTCTGTGGGTGGATGGAAGCTTCGGGTTTGATGTGCTGCTGTTATGTCACCTCTCTCCTGCCGTGTGTGTGTGTGTGTGTGTGTGTGTGTGTGTGTGTGTGTGTGTGAGTGGTAAAGGGGGTTAGGAAGTAGGGAAGTTCCCCTCCTCTGTAGTACGACCTCCAATGTACGCACACACACACACACACACACACACACACACACACACACACACACACACACACAGAGTCCCATCCTGGATTGTTTAATGAAACTCTTTACTGAATGATGACTGTTGACATTGACTCAGATCACTCTGTGTGATGAACCTACAGAGGATTATCATCAACTCTGCAGCTCTGCAGCGCCTTTTAGCCTCTTTTTAGCTCGTTGTTTTGGTTTAACAGCACATTTACTGTTCTGTCGCTCTCATCAACCTCCTGCAGCAGCAGCCGGCAGCTGTTTTCCCAGCTCCCTGCCCAGCACCAAACAGCAAACAGACAAAGTTAGAGACTAGATAGATAAATAACTTGTGAGAAGTGGAGCAACTAGCAACTAAAGAGCCAGATATTTATTCTCAGGAGTTGGTGGAGACCAAACCAGAGCTAAGAGGAGAGTGAATATTGGACTCAGAAAATCACAATCAGTCAGAGAAATTGAACTTGACTTTCATGTATCATTACTTGATAAGAAAAAACATTGTCTCGGTTCATTTTGATGTTTAGGCGATGAATCAGTGAAGTAGAGCGGGCGAGTGTCCTGATTGGACGTCATGAACCTGGAATCTGTTCTTCTGTTATTCTTGAGTTGGAAAAATATAACTATTTAATTTAAAGTAAAAGTGTAACAGTGTAAAATATGGGTAGCAAGTTCTTCCCAATGTTACAAAGGTGACCTGCTAAAAAAAACAAACTCTGGTGACATTTACAACCATTTTCCTAAAAACCTATTTCACACTCCTGAAATAAAAAGGGATTATTGGATCACAATGACGATAATGATATAGTTCAATGAATATGTAAATAAATGAATAATAAGGTCTAAAAATGTACAAATAATCATTAGACTGTAAAAAGTTACAGAAAGACATAAATTTGAGATCAGTAAAATAACACGAAGATAAACGAATACAAAGACTGTAAATAAATCTGTAAATAAAAACCTTAAACGATCATTTAAAACATAATAACAGCATCTCCGGGGGTCCGAGGGTCCGAGTACTTTTTCCAACACTCATTATGGTCATGACATTACAACATTGAAAATCTGACGTAATGCAACTTTAAAGCGGACAGACCTGGTTACCCGTTTACATGATGTCACCCCACCTGACAATTTGGATGCAAATGAGCGTCAGATATCCTGGTTAGATTTGATCCTTTAGACAGAGCAAAGTAAATATTAAACCCAGACCTGTTTCCTGTTAGATGACATTAGTGAGATGGAAACTAACCCACTTCCTGGTTCTTATCCGAACAACAGGTACAGTAGGTGCAGGTGAAGCAGCGGCGCTAAAGGTCATTTATATTTTGACATTCAAGGGCTGCGTCAGCGTCTCAGTTGGACGTATTTTAAATGTGACTGTTGCACTGCTACGATTCAACAATAAAACTTTTGTGCCCTGAATTCAGACTTCCAGGAATGCACTTCCTTCCTTTGCGTTTTTTCATTTACTTCAACACTGTTCAAGTTTTCTTGTAACTGCCTAGTGGCCGTTAGAGGAACTGCAGCTTGAGACTCATTAAGACTTGTGCATTTAATCATTCACCCAAAATGTTAGTTTAAACGACAGCTTAGAGGAATGAGAGGAGAGCACAGAACTTAAAGAGATGCTATAAAAAGGATAAAAAGTGATTTTATAACACGATTTAGTTTCAGACAGCAGCTGTGTGTGTTCAGGATCAGAGCTCAACTGGAAACGTGGTGCTTTTCTGAGGATTTTTTGTCTAATGAGAAGACAAATGGAGTTTGAAAAGTTAAGCCGGGATTTTAAAAAGTTTAAAGAGAGTGAGTGTGTCAGATAGACACTGTTAATGGTTGTTAATTCAATGTCTTACAAAATAAATGACCGGATTAAACCTCCTCACTTAACATTAAATCACATAAAAAAACCCAAATTAAATAAGACAAATCCAACAACACCTGCACGTATGACCTACTTTTGTTCATTTTGGGTAAGCTTAGCTGTCATATTTTTCCTTAATTCATATTTTTACCATCATTGTCATTAATATAATCCAGTTTCATTCACCCTAATGGTTAATAAGTTAATAGGTCAATAGGTTTTAAAACCATTTTCTTTTTGTTATTCAGTTCTTCTCAAATTGATGATTAAAGTTTCTACACATGATTTATACATATTGAACATACTGACAGAAAAGTGGAATGTGGGAGTAAGACAGAAAGAGGAATCTGATCATTTGTCAAATGCAATAAATGAGAAACTATGACACTTTATTATCGTTTTGTTTTTTCACCGATTGTGCAATGAAATTCAAATTCAGCTGATAAATCATGTGTTTTATTCATTTCTCAACCCCTGTAAATAATGTTTTGATCACTTGTTGACCAGGGCTGGTATGTTTCAGCCTCTCAGACATAAAGTTTGGTCTTAAATGCGTCAAAAAGAATGACGTAATATTGCTTTTATTCTTCTAATTAAGAATAAGTACCATACAGATACTTTGGTTTATGACCAAATTCCTGCAGAACTAATGACATTCCCATCAGCCTCAGCTGTACTTAGCGTTTAGTGCTAATTAGCAAATGTTAGCATGCTAACACACCAAACTAAGGTAGGGATCATGGTAAACATTATACCTGCTAAACATAAGCAGAGAGTTCTCTGTGAGTTTCTCCTGGTGTATTTCTGCTGTAAATATTCACTGTCTCAACCACAGATTTATTTAGGCTTTTCCATAGATTAATCAATTATTAGGTTTAGATAAAGATGAGTGAAAGACTGATATAGAATATAGAAATGAACGGTACCCTGTGGAGGATCTGGCCACTAGAAGCGCTACGGAGTGATGTTTTTTACGGGTGGGTCCCCATGCATGCACCTTCTGTAACATGAAGCCAGGAAGAAGAAGACTGCAAGCTGGCAAACACGGATGTTAGCAATGCACAGTTCAAATATTAAAAATAATCGTAAATGTTTTATTTTAGGAAAGAAATACATTCAAACAACATGTTTTTTTAGACCTCAAGGATACACGCATTTTGGTGAGAAACACTGAATGTGAACATGACAAGATAACTCCGCAGGGCGGCTTTTAATCATTATTTTAAATCTAAAATGATCTTTATCTGTTGTAGAGAAACATTATTATCTGAAATCTATATAATGCTGCTCTTTGTTTGACTGATACAGTTGTATAGTAATATAATTAACAGAATTCTGTTTTGCTTTAACTTTGCCATAAGTTTTCCTCAGTTAGTGTTACAACTGCTGGGGATCTCAAACCTTTTTATTTCTCAGTAAAACATGGTGGATGTGTCCTTCTTTCCACTGGCCTTTACAGAGCAGTTTGTTTTCTTCCTCTTTGGTTTTTGTGCAGTGTATGTGTTTTTAGTTTTGGTTCCCTGTTTTGCCCCCAGTTACTGGTTCAACTGACGGTTCCAATACTTTCGTCAATATGATCATAGTGTCTCTGTAGTTCTGTATATACGTCTATAAAATCTGTTAACATGGTTTTGATATCCTTTTCACTCATGGACAGATAAACAGGACATTTGCTGCTGTTTTGAACTTTATCAATGATGCATCACAGCTTAAACCAGCTGGCTTAGTTTCTGTGGTCGTGTTTCTGCTGAATGAATCCAGAGGAAACACTGAGGTCACTTTAACTCACACACACACACACACACACACACACACACACACACACACACACACACACACACACACACACACATACATATACTGAGGTATCTCAGGAGGAACTACTGTATGTTGTTGTGGTCACAGTGACAGATTTGGAGCATAAAGCACTGTGTGTGTGTAGGGCAGTGATTTATTCAGTGTGTGTGTGTGTGTGTGTGTGTGTGTGTGTGTGTGTGTGTGTGTTATCCTGATAGTGATGCTGTAACACTGAGGAGATAAACTCTTGTCTTCTCCCTGTGTTGGTCCACAGGAAGAGCAAGGTACTAACAGGGTTTGATTCCCTCTGTGGTTTGATTTTTTAAAGGCATCTTGGTCCCTTTTAGCCATTTTGGTCCAGACTGAAATATCTCAACAACTATTGCCATGACATTTTGTACAGACATTCATGGTCCCTGGGGGATGAATTATAATAACTTTTGTGATCCTCTGACTTTGTAATCTAGCGCCATCATCAGGTCAAAGTTTTAATATGTCCAATACTTTGATTTATGACCAAATACCTGCAAAACTAATGACATTCCCATCAGCCTCAGCTGTACTTTGTGTTTAGTGCTGATTAAAAAAAAAAAAAAAAAAAAAAGCCTCACTGTTACTTACTTTTCTCCATTGATGAAAAACAGTTGGAGCTTCAGGTGTATGTGGTTTTTCATTTGTAGCATTCAGCAGTGATTTCAGCCTTTTAACAAGTGGATGAAGGAAACTCCCACGCACTCACACACTGGCAACCTTGACCCACTCAGCGCTGCTTCCTGTTGTTTCCTGAGCGAGGTGACAGAGCGAGTGGATGCAGGGAAAACAGCCGCACTGCTGTTTACCTTCATATTTCCCATTAGTCCCTTTTAGTGTCTTCCCTCCAGGCTAATTGCACATGTACGACGAAAGAGTTGAAGAGTTTTATAGGAGCTGAAAGGCTCTTAGCTTCCGGCAGCGGAAGGCGACGGCTGTTTTTATCTGCAGGCTCCAGTGTTTTTATAAGCTGCTGTCAGATGTGTGAAAAAATATGAAATGATAAGCTTAAATGAAATGACACCTATGTTCATTATTGGATACTTTTAATAATAATTATTATAATTGTAATGATATCAAATCATTTAGATCTTAAAGTTATAAGTTGTCCTGGGAAATTATTATGTTGTCTCATATAAAATATATATTAACTAATTAATTCAAGGTTTCCTACAACATATTATTGCAGAAGCGTCTGATCAAGCCCGGTCCTCTAATGTGAGAAGAAATTGTTACAGTCTTAATGAAATATAACATTAACTTTCAGGGGAAAAGAGCAGACGTGCTACATCACAGTGTAAATGAGTAACTAAATTGATAGCGAGATAATGATTCGGCTCCGCTGGTGACAGTGACTGATCAATCTAGAGTTGATTAGTTGATTAATCGATTAGTTGATCAAAAGAAAATTAACTATTTTGATAATCGATTACTCGTTTAAGTAATTTTTTAGGTTTTGGACTGTTTGGTTAAATAAAAGAAGCAATTTGAAGACGTAAAACACAGTGAGTGAGCGATGTTAACTCGCTAACGACGCTCATGCTCATGTTCATTAGTTGCAAACGGATACGTTCAGTTCACCGTTCACCAAAAACATGAGCGTGATCATTTGAGCGCGTTCTTGCACAACGCTGATATAGTATATCTTATGCTTAAAATAGTAATTTGTGTCTGATATAGTTTTTCCTCCACAGAGCGACAATTTTGCTAACGCGGCTGTAGACTCTTAGTCTTGTTTTCATATCGCCCCGATCTGACTGCAAGAATATTTACTCCTTTACATTACACCACATACCAGAATTGTTGTAAAATTTGGAAGCAATTCAAGAAATAGGCACATGAAGTAAGAAGTATGAATCATGTTTTAACATAAACTTCATGAAGCAGTTACAGTGTGTTTTTTTTTTTGTGTGTGTCTTTGTGGACCGGATGTTGAGGGTGCTGTCCTCCCTTTTTAGAATCAGGATTACTGGGCTCCATGAACACTTAGTCTCTCTGATAATGGCATGAGTGCTGCACAGATTAAGAGGTGATGGATATCCCCGCGACCCGGTAGAAACATGGCCCAACGTTAGAGACCGAGACGTCTCGGCCCCCCTGCTCCGGCTCCTGAATCGGGGTCACAGGTCGTGGCAGGGCCTGGAGGTTTTGGCCTCTGTGACCCTGACAACCAAAACTAGACTGTGCAGTCGTCAGAAATGTGGCTTCAGTTTGGTGAGGGAGTCTGAGAAGAGTTATAGAACGTGAAAGGGATCGTGTGTGTGTGCGTGTGTGTGGGTGTGTGTGTGGAGATTAAACCTCGTTAATGGAGGATTAACCATAAAGAGGGGATCAGTGTGTATTAAACACACACTCTTATCCATTAACAGAACTCTTAGTGTTTCTCTGCTCACCTCAGAGAATGCAGCAGCTGATGACTGGCTCTAACGTGATTGGACGAGAGGCCAAATGAGTCGCCATGGCAGCTGAACAGAAGTGTTTTCACTTCTGGTTCAGACCTGACTCAGACTCAGTCCACATGGAGGATTTTTTTCCCCTGCTTAGTCATGGTTTCATAGCTGCTGCAGAATGAGAGGACAGACACTGAGCTGTTTGTCCCGGTGCATTTTCTTCACTTATTTACAAATCAGAAGAGACGAAAAGAGATGGTTTAATACTTAAGCAGAAACCGCTTCTTTCGAACGTGTCTTACATAAGATAAATGATGATAAATGGTAGATGTATGCTAGAGGCAAAATAACTACAAAGAGATGAGTACAGAAACAACAGAGTGACTGTTCCCTCTCTTTCCTTTGGGATCAGACTGTCCTGTTCCCCGTGTTTCCGTCTGTCATTGTTTTGAGCGGTGGTATGTAGCCACGTGGCTAATGACTGCTGGGTGTCAGTGACAAGACCTCAGCCATAATTCACGATGGACGTTCTGTGTGTGTGTGCATGTGTGTGTGTGTGTGTGTGTGTGTGGTACGTCTAATGTGATCCGTGCAGCTTCTGGCTCGTCACCTGTCGGTTGGGTTTCCTGCTGTCAGCATGCTGCATGCTACCTGCACACTGCTAACATCCTGCTAACACAGAGAGCCGCTCAGGGCAGGAAGCTGCTCCACCTGCCTGTCTGCAGGCTGCAGAGACTGCTGAACCCCAAATCCAGCACACACACGTTACCATAACAACATACACCGTTCACCATGCCATGACAGTACATACTATTGAGTTCAACAGGGTTCATTTTGACTTATTTTTGTAGACTTTTTAGTATTTTGACAAAAAAAGTGTTCAAAATTAGTTTAGATTGACTGAAAACTAAAAACACTTTAGTCCATTTAATCAAAATTGTATGAGATTTAATCTTTTCTCACACATTTTTCTGATTTTTATTTATTTATTTTTTTGGTCAAATTGTATGAATGAAATCTTTACAGTGACCGTTCATCAGAAAATTCGATCAACGGCCTAAAATTTATGACGCATTTAAAAATGCAGTAGTACCCAGGAAGGTTGAATCATTCACACGAGAGCACAGAGATATATCCTTAAAGAACCAAACCAATGATTTCGAATGTTTTAGCCCCTTTACTACAAATCATAAACTTAACTTTACATCACTGCTTGCCGTTTTGTAAACCATGCCAAAGTGTTTTAGTTACATTATACAGGTAATTAAGAGAAAAAGAAATCTTCACTTACAGCTGCATTACCACTTAATGACAACGTAATTTTGTCAAAAGTGAATACAGATTTGATGTTAACTGTGATGTGACACAACTCAAGCAAGTTTCAAGAGTCTGCTTATTGTCTTTTTAAAAAAAATAATGTACAGAAATGAATGGAAACCAGTTGTTCTCTGGAAGGTAGAAAAACTCTACTGCATTAAATATGTCCAGCTGTAAAATATACACACTTTAAGGTTAAGGAACTAAGACTGGTATGTTCCTTTCTAGAAGCAGCAGTGTTATAGATAAGTTTATAAGTTTTTATCTTTTGTTTTTTAAAAATTGTGTTAAAATTAGGGTTGGGTACTGTTCACATTTAAACCAATACCAGTACCCAACAGTACCGAATTCCAGATACTGGTGCTCTCTATGTAATAACAAAAATGTAATTTAAAAAATAAGTCCAAACTTCTGGAGGGTAAGTTAACTTCTTCCTGCTGGCTGCAGGCGTGCTAACGTTAGCTGTGGCTGCTGCGGGGGACTTGGCTTTCAGACTATCAAACAGGGCACCCTCTTCAGCTTTTAGATATATTTTGCGTTTGACCTGGTGATTCCTCAGGTTAGACGTGTTGCCCTGGCCAGCTTATGCAGCGTTGCATAGCTTTGCTTTGGTCTTGAGAAGCTGCAGCCTTTATTCACTGACAAACTGTAACCTACACTGTACATTTACTGTCAGACTGACAGCTTCACTGCTCACCTTTTCCGTAGGTGTGTTCCGTTGATTGTAAAATTAGCCAGCAAGTACAGACGGTCATTTGCAGGTGAAAAGACGTCCAGGTTGAAACTGGGCTGAATTTGGTTTAAAAGTGTAAGATTTTTTTAGACATCTAGGTTACATATAACCTTTGTTTCAACAGAATTCAAAGTCGTCATTCATCACCTGGTGACCATGAATGTCTGTACCACATTTCATGGCAGTTCATCAAACAGGGTGGCTGTGGCTTAGAGGTAGAGCGGCTCGATCCCCGGCTTCCCCCAGCCCGCATGTCGCAGTGTCCTTGGGCAAGATACTGAACCCAAATTGGTCCCGAAGGCTGTGCCATCAGTGTATGAATGTGTGTGAATGGGTTGAATATGATACGTAGTGTGAAGTGCTTTGAGTGGTCGGAAGACTAGAAAGGCGCTATACAAGTACAGTCCATTTACCATTTAGTTAAGATATGGAAGTGGTGGACCGGGCCGACGAAATGAGCAATGCCGCTAAGCCTGACTAAAAATGAACGAATGTCATAAAGGTGAATAATTAAGTAAAATAAAAGGGGAACTGATTCATAAGAGGCTTAAGTTGCATTGCACAAACATCCTTTTACAGTTTAATTTCATAGGCGAAATGTTTTGTCAAGGTTTTTTTTTCCCCACTTTATACACTTCCTGTAATCTAGTGTCCATTCACCTGTGGAAGGTGTATCTTCACTAAGCCAGAGTGTAGTTATACAGTTCCACATCCAAACCAAAAGAATATTCCAACAATGTGAATTTCTGTAGTGCTCAGGGATCGCTCCAGATATTGCAGGATTTGCTGTTAAGCCCCCCTGGTAGATAAGAGAACTGGCTCTGTTAACCTGTTCATACACCTGACACAACATTTGACTGTGAAATTGTTTCTCACTGTGGATGGCAGGAAAGTTGCAACAGAAAGAGAGAGGGCATTACATCTGACAAGGACAGTGACTGAGACCTGAACTTACATGGTATTTAAGGTTCTTTATAAAGAGGATCTAGCTGCTGGGAAACCTTCATGTTTGGGAAAAAAAAGCCCCCGGCGTTCATCAGATCATTAAAAAACATTGTGGTTGGTTGCCTGCAGTGGAAACTGATTGAGCAGCCACAGTAAAACATGTTTCAGCAGCGTTTTGGCTGCTGGTAATTTCCCAGTGTGGTATTTCTCTGAATTAATTTAATCACACATCATGTGTTCCTCATATGAAAAGGTTAGGTAATGGTTAACTTTAGGATAAAGTCATGAAAATGAAAACTTTCCTTTGAGTAGAAATGTTATTGTTCATACTAGATATCAGGACATTTCATTAGAGGGGTCAAAGGTCAGCGTGTTAGAGTAAAGTCTTCAGCTTTACCTGGTGTTTTCTTTTTGATTTGAAATGAATCATGAGTCATGTCTGTAGCGCATAATTTTTGACTGTATAATTAAAATTGACTTTATTTGACTACTTTATTCAACATGAAAATCTCTTGATATATAATATCTTCTACAAGAGAGATCTGAACAAAATGGCGCAGTAAAATAGTTTAAAACACACACAGTAAATTAATAACTTCCCAGAGGACGAATACTTTTGATTTTATTGATCCCATGGCCTCTCCACTGCTGCCACAGTATTTTATTTTTTTTCACATCTCACTATTCATTGAACACAGCGCAACCATAGAGATTATGCCACGCCATTTATGCCGAGGTATCTCTCGCTTTTAATATCTATAAATACTGTATTAGACCATTGTGGGAAATGCTGCAAATCAAAGATCAGGAATGTTTTATTGAATTATTGGGTTTGTGTCAATGTGTTGAAGTACTTTGATTTGTCAGGTATTTAATTTAGTGGATTCGCCAAAAACAAACATTCACATCTGGTTATTTTATCAATAAACAGTTTTTCAATTGATTTACCAAAAAATTGACTATATCACAATATAAATCATATATATCCTGCAATATAAACATGACATGTACTGTGATAGAGGATTTTATTCATATCCCCCGCTCTTCTCCGTGTACGTGTACGTGTGTGTGTGTGTGTGTGTGTGTGTGTGTGTGTGTGTGTGTGTGTGTGTGTGTGTGTGTGTGTGTGTGTGTGTGTGTGTGTGTGTGTGTGTGTGGTACAGCACAGGCGGATTTCTAAACTTTCCAGGAACTTCAGTTGTTATTTTCCTCTACTTTCTCTCCTTTCTGCTCAGTTTCTTGTGCGTTCATGAAGTGGACTCACGCAGCTTCTGGGTAGCTGCAAAGTTTGTACTATAACATTTTAAACTCAGCAGTAGACTTTAACAGCAGCAGTAACTTCACTCTGAGTCTAAATGAATCCCTGACCTCCTCTTCCTCCTCCTCCTCTTCCTCCTCCTCAGTTCCCTGAATGTGGATTTTTCGGGATGTACGACAAGATCCTGCTCTTCCGCCACGACCTGAACTCGGACAACATCCTGCAGCGTCTGACCTCAGCGGAGGAGATCCACGAAGGAGACCTGGTCGAGGTGGTGCTCTCCGGTAAGAAACTCTTATTTTTACTATCAGTTAATCTATTGGTTAATTATTTTATTAATCAGTTAGTCCTGTAGCCTGTAAGCCTGCATCCTCTTCATCAGTCCAACTATCAATCAGAACTATCAACCTCATGGTGGCGCTGGATGGAAAAGTCAAGTGATCACTGAAGTCATTAGAATTCACCCTCTGGGGAACATGAATGTCTGTACAAAATGTGACGGTAATCCATCCAGTAGTTGTTGAGATATTTCAGTCTGGACCAAAGTGGATGGCCCGACCGATCGACATTACCCTTTGGATAAAAAGGAATAAATAAATAAAGCGATATATACATATTCTTTATTCGGTTTCATGCCAAATGTGTAGATTTTGAATAACAATTCAAACAACACAAATACAATTTTATTAACACTATCATTAGTAGTCCCCTTATTATTTATTACATTGGCTGTGCAGGCTGGAACCTGTGACCATTCAGCAGTTAGAGAGTCTCTCCACTGTCCAGGCAGTAACAACCTTAAGCACTTCATATATTTATTTTTTATTGTCTGTTTTGTCTCAGCTTCCTCTCCTCTTCCAGCTCTCTTGTTAATCCACCTCTGAGTGAGTGCGGTGAGGTCGCCTCAGATCTTGTTTCCTCCACTGTGGCATCGCCCTGGGTCACCCTGCACGCTCTAACCATAATATTGTGTATAGGATTGTCATTTCCTGAGTCGTGTCGACAGGTTGGGCTGTAAAAACTAAAACTGACACCTTAACAGCTGAACACCCAGATGCAGAGGAGCAGCAGGTTTAAATTACACGGGAGGAAGAAAACAAAGTTGCAGCCCACACCGCACCGGGCTCAAACCCACGACCACTTCCTCCTCCTCCTGCTGCTGCTGCAAAACCCTGCAGAACTGAGCTAGTTTATGTCTCTATTAGTATGTCTGCCTCTGTTAGTAGAACAGTGGAGGCATCTTACAACTCATGCCTGACTCTAAGATGCATTGGAGAACTGGCTACAAAGAGAAAACAAGCTTTAGATAAGATCTTTTATCATCTAGTCGCATGTTTTTCCTTTCTGGTACCTCAGGCCTCACAATTACAGCTGCCTAAACCTTTAATCGCCACTTCTCGAATGTTGCAAATACAAATATTGCAGTGAAAATTAAAATGGCAGTTTTGAACACTTCTACAACCATAACCAGGGAGGGACTGTATCTCAGGGGACAGATGTATGGAGGTTTCTTAATGATAAAACTACTGACCAAGCACTAAACAAATGTTAGCTTTAATCAATCAATCTGATTGTAGAGTGTGCAGCAACAAAGTCATTCATATATACAGGACAAGTTGAATCAGAAATCAGAAATACTTTATTGATCCCCGAGGGGAAATTCTTTGCAGGCCATATTTCAATTTCGTGGACAATTTCCTCCAGAATTTGTTTTGTCAGATTCTGAGAGGAAGCATACCAATCATTCTTTGGCTAACAGGCCTGAACAGGACACGAATATGTCTGTATTTCACAGAGGGGTCAACAGGCTAGATAACTATCTAACTGTGCTTAGACTGTTTTTTTTTATTTGTTGCAGAGGGGCTAGCATGGCTCTATAGGGATGGCAATGTCAGTCTGTCTTGTCGGTCGGTCCACCACTTTGGTTTAGACTGAAATATCTCAACAACTATTGGATGGAATTCCATTCAGTTTGGTGCAGACATTCATGTTCCCCAGATGATTTATCCTAATGACTTTGACGATCCCCTGACATTCCCTCTAGCGCCACCATGGGGTTCATGTTTGAGTGAAATATCGCAAATATTATGTTGGATGGATTGCCATAAAATTTGGTACACACATTCATGTTTCCCTCAGGATGAATTGTAATAACTTTGACGATCCCCTGACTTTTCATCTAGTGCCACTATCAGGTCAACATTTTAATTTGTCCAATACTCACCAAAATACCTCCAAAACTAATGACATTCCCACCAGCTTCAGCTACACTTTGTGTTTAGTGCTAATTAGCAAATGTTAGCATGATGACATGTTAAACTAACATGGCGAACATGGTAAATATTATACCTGCTTAACATAATCATGTTAGCAATGTCATTGTGAGCATGTTAGCATGCTGACGTTAGCATTTAGCTCAAAACACCGCTGTGCCTAAGTATGGCCTCACAGAGCCTCTACCATGGCTGTAGACTCTTAGACTTGTCCTAATATTATTAGCTTCCTCCTCTGTTACCCAGAAGTGGCTTCCCCAGTTGTCATGGAATTGCAAATGTTCAGAGTATAATTTTTTTCAAGCAGTCGTCCATGTTGGCCTAAAAAACCGAGACTTAAAGTTCCTTATTGATCTTAGATACAGCAGCTGACAAACAAATCTCACCACAAGGTCCACTCAGTATCTGTTCTGGAGCTTTCAACCGTATCACATGATCTTTGAGATGTAAATTAACTTTAATACATTTACATTTATGCACTCTGTTCATGCTGAGGACAAAGAGAGGCAGTCAAAATCCTGCCACAACAGATCCACACTGACACGTATAATAATATTTTAGATATTATAAAAAATACTATATACAAAAAACTACAAGACACCATACAAAATATTTTTGGAGTGAAAGGAAAGCTGTCACACAGGTTACGTTTTCTTTCTTTCTTTTAATAGTAGCCTTCTTTAGACTGCCCCAGGTCAGGTTCAGTATCAGCAGATACTCAACATTAAAGAACCTGAATTGAGTTCTAGCCGATTTGCAGGATTGGAATCACGACTTAAGCTGATCAAGGCATTTTTAAAGGGATCTGCAGCAATAAAACCTGTTAGGGATATCCCTAAAGGGTGTAATGGTTTTATACAACCAAAGCCGAAATAATTTCCTAAAAACAGTAGTTGTGCTGATGACAAAGTGAAGCTATATACATATAACAAAAGAAGGGACAACAAATAAGGCTGTAATGACAGCATCTCCTCCTCTTTCATCCAAACCAGTTGCAGGATGGGAAATGTCCCATGTTGTCGCTTGTTGTTTAACTGCTCTGTATTTGTTGATTTCAGCTCTCGCCACAGCCGAGGACTTCCAGATCCGACCTCACGCGCTGTACGTTCACTCCTACAAGGCGCCGGCCTTCTGCGATGACTGTGGGGAGATGCTGTGGGGGCTCGTCAGACAGGGCCTCAAATGTGAAGGTAAGGATGTGTTAACAAGGTGCTGCAAGGCCGGGGTTTTTTTACTCCTACTGGGTTATTTTAGGTCACTTCATGCTATGATGACTCTGCTGCTGTGGTTTACACCTATAGTCACATGCTTCCTGAACGAACAGACTGTATTCAAACGGAAAGAGAAGCACGTGTTGAAGGCATCTAAGAGCAAATCACAGATTATTTGAGATGCATTTTGTTATGTAAGTGGACTGTGAGTGTTTCAGCATGTACAGGTTTTATAGTATTACCAAGCAACAGACTTGGTTGTTGTGGTTGAATGTAATTTGTTGTTTTTAAAAAGTTCTCCATGCAAGAAAGGTTTGATTTCCACCAGTAGGGATGCAGAGCTGGTTTAAAGAATTGTCTGCTCTTTATTTCTCCTACTGTAGATCTGCAGCTGCCACTAATCTAAACACAGTCAGTACAAATCACATCCAGTTGCCTGATGCTCTATCAGGGTCAGTCTGTCTATGATCATTAATACAAGCCACACTAGTGACCCCATCGTGCCTTTATACTACTCGAGTAGATAGAAATTCACAGGTAAATTCACTTAAACACTCACACAGACTCCAGTGAGACGATGACACACACACACACACACACACACACACAGTCAGTGCGTACATTGCTGCCTAGCTAGAGCTAACGTCTGTACAGTCTGTACAGTCTGTACATTTACTGTTTGTTGCAGATAAACATGGACTGCATAAACACTCCAAGAGTCACATTTTCGTGAATAAAGCAAGGTCAGAACACACGATAAGCATAACACACACACTAATGTTGGCATGTCTCTAACATGGCTCGCTCCGATGGGTGGAGGAGTTGTGATACAACAACAGATACGGATAGAGGTGGCTAGTCTGTCAAATGGACTTTAAGATGGACATACCGTAAACATGGCTTAAGAAAGTGCTCGAAATTCCTCTTACTGCACACATTATGGTTTTTCATTTAAAAAAAAAAAAAAAAAAAAGAATTTCTCGGATAATGTATCAATGATCTAATGCTGCTAATGATGCTAATATTAACATGCCAACACTGTCTTCTACTAGTGTGCAAATCAAATGTGTTGACAGCAGCAGTGATCGTGATTCTATGATTAGCTGCTTGACGAACAGACACTCACAGAGCTGAGGACCTCCAATATGGCCGCCACAGGGGGACATCACCAGAAAGCTCTGTAGCACCTACAGAAACATACATAAATATATAAACCCAACAAAGTGAAACAGGTGTCAGGCAGATCAGATTGGGATTTACTCAGAAATGATTGTCAGGATATCTGGGTATTTAAAACACTTCAGACAAGCTTCCTGTCAATTAAACTTTACGAGAGGAGGTGATGTGTGCTGCCAGTGTTTCTGCGGTGAAGTCACCTTTTAATGAGTATAACAGAGACGAATAGGAAGCTGCACGTCATTCCCTCTGGGTGACTGTCGCTGCACGATGATGAATAACAGAAAATTGATCTTTAAACTTAAAACTTAACTGTTTTGACCTCCATCCCGCTGAGAAATAGAAAGTTCAGCTTGTTGGACTAATTCAGCGCATGATGTCATGATTGTTTTATTACATTTAATCAAGTTTTATTTTCACTGAGGCTGCGTGCAGCGACTCCTCGGGGTTCAGCCTCGGCTTTGATTCCTGCCACGTCCGAACTGACCGAGTCATCACCTTGGAATCAAGGTCCAGGCACACGTCCAACACACACACGCACAGATTTTCACACACTGGTTTTTGAGCCTGAAAGCTGCAGCGACTGTACAGCAGGATGTGTTCATTGACTCAGTCACTTCCTGCAACTATTTTTCACATCTTTCAAGTCCTGATCTCGGCGCTCAGAAACCTCAGAGCGAATCTTAACTGTAGTGATGCCAAGCCGAGAAAAGAGACGCTTGATGTTGTGAGCAGCCGAGCGGCTGTCAGCGCAGAAATACGGCTTCCGCTTATATAACTTGTTTGGAGGTTGAAACGGTTAAAAAGCAGCGTTTTTAACCTGACAAGAATCTGCCCACTCACTCTGACAGATAGGAGTGAAGGACAAGAAACTTGATGGAAGAAGAAGAAGAGTTTTGTCACAGTTTTAAACGACTTAAGCATTTAATTTGGTAAACAACCTCACTAACCACCTGCATTTTGTTCACTTCTACACAAACAGTCGTCATGGCTGTGGTTTGAACTTTTGCCTCACAGATCTTGGTCCTTGGTTCAGATCTTGGTCCTGGTCCTTTCTGTGTGGAGTCTGCTGCATGAATAAACCATTTTATTTTATTTTCACATCTTGTCATGCACATCTCTTAATGGGGTTATTCAGACACTTTATTTATTTATGTTATTGTGTTATATATGTGATGAAAAATTAGACAGACATAGGTGTAACAAAATATACAGACAATAAGACAAAACAATAAGACGTAACAGAGGTTATGATTTGAATTTAGTTGTTTTTGTTAGTGGGAGAGCTACATATAGATGTTTCTTTGCATGTATGAAGTGTGTCGTGTGTTCATTGATGCGTAAGTGTGACCAGAGGAATGTGCAGATATGTGCGAGGAGGGGAAAAAATGATGTAAAAATAGCAATGGTAGATAAATAAATGAAATAAATATATAAAGAAATAGTTTGACGATGCACCAGCAGATTCGACTGGGTGGCCAGGGCACCTACCCAAAGGCAACTGGGATCCAGTGGATATATCGTCAGTTAAAATATAGCTCTGTGAGTTTAAACAAAGTTTGGCTGCACAGCATGATTTTCTACTGACTGACCAGCTGGTGGGACAGTCAGATTAGAAGAAGACAACAGCACAAACCAAAAGCCTGACAGCAGGAGGGTACAATTAAATGACATCAGAGTTCAAATGATTTTCTCCTCTTCAGGATGTGGACTGAACTACCACAAACGGTGTGCGTTCAAGATCCCCAACAACTGCAGCGGAGTCAGGAAGAGACGGCTGTCCAATGTCTCCCTGCCGGGCGCCGTCATGTCCGTTGCTCGTCCACCTTCCACTGAGTTCACCCCGACACCGCAGGAGGAGGTGGGTTTACTGCCATCAGCTGAAGCCTTTCACATGAGTCGGTCTGATGAAGCAGGTGTTATCAAGAAGATAGGTTCAGTCAGTTTTACAGTTGATCCACAGTTGGTGCGCTTTCGCAGACTGACTGTGCCTTGCAAAAAACATTCATAGCTGCAAGCATGTAGGCCTACTTGCTTTGTGTCATCTGATAATAATCAACCACATCACACCTCCACACAGGTATCAAAATCAAACAAGTTTGATACAGTACGGCCAACTATAGCAGGGCACAGTATCCTCTGCAGAGTGATGGACTATAAACAACATTTAAAGTTAGCCGTCACATACAGATGAGAACAATAATTTCTCGGTACAATTAAGACATCAAATGTGAGGGTCACATGTCAACAAACCAGCCTATAACGAGACACACATGCGTGAGCATTGTAAATAGCAGCAATAGGCTACAGTGCTAACAGTAAATAATACAGTTAACTGGGAATAGCCCTTACCTTAAAACAGAAGCGACCACGGAGGCCTGTTTTTTTTTCTTCTGATCTTTGAGTTAAAGTTAGTGAAGTTTATGATATTGCGCCGCCATGCTTCGATGGTGATGACAAGAACAGCATGTCGGTATCTTTATTAGAGTTAATTAGTGATGAATCACCCTCATGCAGGAATCGTACATCAATAGCCTAATTTTACATTTGAAAAATACATTTGAAAAACTCAACAGCAACGTCTCTTTCCAGAAATCACGACCCGGTTACTCAAGATAATCCACAGATTTGTTGTGAGCAGTTTCATGTAGGAACTATTTTCTTTCTACCGATCGTTCTACGACATATATATATATATATATATATATATATATATATATATATAAATAGCACTACAGGTAAGAGGGAAAAATATGTATTTTGGGGTGAACTGTCCCTTTAATATCTGACTAAGCATTCATTGGCAGCTTTCCATACTTGACAGTTTTCCATAAATTATTCTAAAGACACATTTGGGCTGGTACCGAACAAATATTGAGGCTCGATGCCCAACCCTAACTGTACCTGATTTTGTTTTAACATCCAATAGAGCCCCCACACTGTCCACACACAAGGACCTGGGTTTGAATCTGACTTTTCTGTATGGAGTTTGCATGTTTTCCCTTTCCCTGGGTTTCCCCTGGGTGCTCCGGTTTCCTCCCACAGTCCAAACATGTGCAGGTCGGGTCAACCGGAAACTCTAAATTGCCCCTAGGTGTGATTGTGAGTGTGAATGGTTGTCTGTCTATATGTGTGTCAGAATGTACCTTGCCTCTCACCCAGTGCATGCTGGGATAGGCTGGATAGGCAACCCTAAACAGTTTTACTAGTTTAGAAAATGGGTGGATGAATTGCTATAAGAAAATATGTAATTATAATAAATGGTTGTGGGTTTTTTTTAGGGGTAAAGAAATGGTGGGGCAACAACTACTTTGGACAGATGCGAAACCAGAAAATTTTACATATTGACATACATAATTTAACATAATGCGCTATTTCACATTTTCCACACAGTTTAACACAGGTGATAATCCAATTGAGCACACACCTGTTCTCCTCAATTTGCTGTTTTACTGCTCAATTCCCCGTTTGTATGCGCTGTCAATTAGTAGCTATGTTTTCCCTGCTGAGCAAGCCCGGTTTTACCACTTTGTCCTGCTGCTTTCATGTTTGGTAAAGAAAGATGCTTGAGATCCTGAAAGCTTGTTCTTGACCAGATACCATCCCCTCCGAATAACGCACACAGGAAGCCAAAAAGCGTCCTCTCTGACAAGCTAGCAGTTAGCCATTTTTTCTTGGAGAACCGTTCCACGTTAAGTCTCCAATTATTTTTTACCAGCAGTTTGGTTGGTTTGGGCACTGAGGCGTTTAATCTCGTGTTTTTCTTCAAAAGGCAGATTTTCACATTTGTGCTGTGGAAGATACTCCACATTGTTCGTGGTGACCAAAGTTATATCTTCTTTAAAAGAAATACTAACCTCCGCCAACTATGAGCAAATGACAACAACAGTACTTGGCAAATAGCCAATCAAACTGCAGTGGGGCAACAGTCAGTCAGCCCCACTTGGCATCAAATTTGTTCCATCCACTTTCATTGCCAAAGGCTTTGGGAATGCGTATTGTTGTTTTCCCACTCGACACTTGACATTGCGAGCGTGGGGCTATCCCCACATAGTGACCTCGAGCCGAGCGCAGTTAAAGCACCATTTTAATGTTGTTTATGTAATGCGGTTTTTTAATGTCATGCATTAATCCAGAATTATATTAACTTCTAAATTACTCGGTATCACTAAAACCACACTTTTTTCCGCTGGCTTTGCCTCACCTGCCCCAAATGACCCGTCGTCTCTAATAAGGAATAACAACTTTGAGGGTTTGGGGAACAAAGCCATGACACAGACTGACCCCAAATTCACACCAGACACACAGCCGTTCGATTCACAAGGTGTCAGCATCCTTCGAACAAAGTGCTTGTCTGAACCTGGTGGCTGGAGTTCAGAGGTTTTCATACAGCAACAGGCACATGTTGAAGAGTTGTTAGTTTAGAGATTTGCAAATAATGAATGACGTGAATAAAAACAGACTTTCCATGCTAGCAGATCTACGTTGTGCAACCTGCGAGCCATTTCCAGTAGTCTCCCTCTCTCTCTCTCTCTCCCTCTTTCTCTCTCTGTGTCACACCCACCCACACACCAACACACACACACACACACACACACACACACACACACACACACACACACACACACACACACACACACACACACACACACGCTCTCTCTCTCTGATTGCTTGAGGCGAACCACTGGATTTTCCATCCCGTTCAAACCAGAAAACAAAGTGAGTCACAGTCAGAGCTTCACACTTACTGGAACAAACAAACTTTTGTCAGCTCCATCACACTGTTATCCACACACACACACACACACACACTCTTTGAACCATCTGAACACAGAGAGAAAATACTGATCAGGCCTAGTGAGCTTTTTGTTAACCAAACATCCTTATAAACACAAAAATTCATCTTATTGTGTTTTTGTTAATGAAACATCGGCTCTTAGCTGCTGTTAAACTTAAAGATAGTTCAGTAACAGTACAGTAGGTTCACGGTCCAATACACTAATACACCTTTTAAAGGGTCAGTTCAAGCCATTCACATTCAGTGCGTTTACCGCTCACTTAAGGAACCAGGTTACTCAGAGAAAACAGGTTACGCGGGTAATCGGAGAACACGTTAACAGCGCGAATGTGCGGTGGAAATCATCTTATTTACTTCTAAAGGCTACTTTGGATGGAATTATTTTAAATACAAAGACGCATCGCTGCATGTAATTATCTCTCCTTTCCTTCAGCGTCTCTGTTACTTTTCCTTTCTTAAGAAATCATTCTACTGAAGAAAACCGACTATAACCCAGTTTCTTCTGTGCATGTAAACCCACTGATAGTTTTGGTTTTACGTGTCGATGTTTTAAGGTCTTTGACACAAATTTTTCTGCCGGTCAAAACATCAAAAACTTACATTTGAAAAACTGTGTGTGTGTGTAGGAACACGGCTTTTGAGGCATGAAATGTTTTTTTTTTTTTTCTTAGTTTTTTTATAATAGATTTTTATAGATTTTTAAATACCTAAAAACAAAACTCTTAATGAAAAAATAATTCAGCTCGTTTTACTAGCAGGTCTGTTCATACATTTAACTGAAGTGAAGAAGATACAGTGCAAATGGCAAACAGAAGCCAGATGAGTTCTTGATTATAATAAGAATGATATCCTTGTCAAGTTAAAGAGCAAATGTCTGAACGCCTTGAACAATTTAAACATCTTCAGAGGAACAAATTTAATACATCTGGCAGAAGAGAAGAGCATGTTTGTTCTAAGAAAGTCATTCATGTCGCCATGTTCAGGCAGCAGTTTATAAGGTTAAAGTAATTTCATTGTCTCCTCTGGCATTTCATGAACGTAAACAAAAACAACATGTGTGCTCTGGGAGGCCTCATCGGGTTTAGTTGATACTGTGATCCATGTTTCAGCTCTATAATACAATCTCATATTTTTTATATCAAAACATATTATTACATCTCTCGTGTTAAAAGCTCTTTAGAGATAATTTGGACTTTGATTAGGCGTCACAAGGGTTTGTACAAACATAATAAATCAGACTGTGAGAAGGTGGATTATCAAACTGTTCTGTACTAATTCAGGCCCATTGTGTCACATGCTTCCTGCTCTTTCCAGGACTGCGGTCTATACGCTGCACGTTGTACAAGGACAGCCATTGTTCTAGTGGATAGAAAAGATTTCATCTGTGCTCTACTTTCACAACGAGGGAACAATTCTCCAAATGTGGTGTCTCAGCTGAACCTCCTGAACCCTGATTGTTCCCTCAATTTCCCCTCAGTAGCTTTAAAGTTGAGGGGGGGAGAAAAAACTTTTTGCATGGAGAAAAAAACATATTAGGGTATCTGCAGGTCTTGAAAACCCTTAGAAGGTATTAAAAAGTTTAATTTACAAAAGTATTAAACATTTTGTCTTGCCTGCTGTAGGCTGTAATGTCAGTTAGAAAATGTTTTTGTATGTGGTTGTAGGCTATCAGGAGACGTTACACACCTTATAAACTAAAAGTGGAAATTGTTGCGACAGTAATTGTGAAGCTCATCGGCTCATAATTGGGAAGTATTGACTTTAGTAAAAACTTTAATGAACTTTAATCATCTGTTTTCTTCCTCTTACCTGGGTCCAGGTCACGTTAATTGATTAATTATATTACTGGGAGTTATTGTTATATATAGCTGGAGTGTATTGACAAAAATGTGATATAAATGTCGATAAATTCATGTATTTAAGACATAATTATAGGCCTTATTGTCCCTACTTGTTTTCCGTCATTATTTGACAGGTATGACAGTAAAAAAGGTATTAAATTGTATTCTAAGTGGGATTAAAGAAGTCTTAAAAAGTCTTAAATTTAATTTGGTGAACCCTGCAGAAACCCTGCATATTTTAAGTTTTGAAAATAGTTCATCCAAACATACTGATAAGAATTTTCAATACCCTAAACCTTATTAGCTTGTTGGTTTTCTATTGGTATTAGCATACATATGGCCAATAAGGTCATAAGAAATTGCAGTAGAGAAATGAGAAAATATGTTTAAGGTAATATAGAGAAAAGAGCGGCTGCACACTGAATAGATGCTCCCAACAAGACGATTTATTAGGTACAATTACAACGTCTTTACCGGGTAATATGTAACATGTGATCAAGAAGGTCCATATGTAGACTTCACCTGATTCAACCCAGGTGTGGATCCCAGGTTGAGCCAATTAGTTACATCAATATGTACACATCAGATTATTGACAATATTTACAACATGAAACTCAGAGAGATGTATTTAAACAAAGTAAATAGATCTCTCGCACTTGTAGTAATACAGTATGTAGCCTACTATAATAATTATATTTACTGCCTACATCACTATATGCAGATGATTCTACATATTCTCTTTCAGGGAGTTACACATTTGATTGCACCCCGGTGATTGATATGGAATAGATCTCTGAGTTTCATGTATAATAATAATAATAATTAGATGTGTACATATTGATGTAATTGATGAGCTCGACCTGGGAGCCACACCTGGAGTGACTCAGGTAAAGTCTATATATGGCCTTACCTTCTCTGCCTTTTTGCCGACACACCTGATCTCTTGTTGGGATGTGCATACGCTACCTTTTAGGCATTTAGCTACTAGAGAGAAAACAGTGTCTCCGTTACATCATTTTTCCATCAGAGAACACTGAGTTGTGAGTTTATTTTTCTACTGCAGAAAATCCTGCTCAGTATCTTGGTCCAAATTCTTTACAAGACAAATTTAAGGGGTAAAAAATATTTGCTTATGTTATGAGTTTATGACAAAATGACATTTGGCTGATATATTGTTATCAGATTTTTTAACACTCTGTGTCTTGTTACCGGTATCATCAAAAATCGGGCTCGAGTTTGTTTCCCATTTGAACATCTGAACACAAATCAAACAAGCATCCTCATTTCTTTACCCTCTTTTTTTTTTTTCTCCTTCTCCCTCACTCCTGGTTGGCGCAGCGCCCCCTCCTGGGTGCCGGGAAGCGTAACTCTCTGCTGAGTGGTCGTCCCATCTGGATGGAGAAGATGGTCCTGGGTCGGGTCAAAGTCCCTCACACCTTCTCCGTTCACACCTACACTCGTCCCACCATCTGCCAGTTCTGCAAGCGTCTGCTGAAGGGCCTCTTCCGCCAGGGGATGCAGTGCAAAGGTGACGACACGCGCATGCAAAGAAAAATTATCTAAAATGTATAATTTTTTCTCTAAACTATTTCATTTCAACTATTATGAACATGTTTTTGCATTCATTGGCCTGACACAGTTGTCACCAGATGAAGATTGACAAAATGCGTTCACTTATTGTAGACTGGATGAATGTTTGATTACATTTTTTTTTACTTCTTATGTCTTCTACTGTAGATTGTAAATTTAATTGCCATAAGAGATGTGCGGCCAAAGTACCTCGAGAATGCCTCGGTGAGGTCGACTTTAATGGAGGTGAGTTTGTTCAACTTGTTACTGTGTACACATAACACACCTGTACACCTGTTACCCTCACTGTAATGTATATTTACAGTAAAACAAAGTCTAATATCATGCGCCACACTGCCTCTGTTCATTTTAACTCATATATATTTATTAATTTGTATTAAAGTGTGGCGAGATCTGTATATGTAAGAAGCAAACAATGCACAGAAGCAGCGCTGTTGTACGTTGTTAACTGCCCTATGAGAACATGAACTTAAGGCAAAACAATTCGGCAGCAGCAAATATTGTATTTGTAACTGAGAGCAAAGTTTATCTTTCAAAAAGAATCACTGTATATCTTAAGTGTAAAATGCTATAGAATAAACAGTTGGTAAATTGGTAAATTATCAAAAATGTCATTAAGGGAGGTGGTGAGGCAAAAACATATTCGACATCTAAATCAATAATTTCTCACTTCAACAACAGTTGCAGTTCAAACATTACAACAGTTGTGTGTTTGGCTGTCCTTCGCCATCGAACTCTGAGTTATGGGAAATGCATGCTGGGATAATTGTCTGCCCCAAGTCCACACAGGTCAGCTCCCAAAGTATCCTCGATAAAACAGATGTAGTAAGAACACCTCCAGGCGTTTGGATCAGACTAAGTGACTTTGAATTTGAACTGGGGCTGAGAAAGGCAGAGAGACCGCTTCACACTTTTTGGTTTAATACTCGCCTCCATCTTTGCTATTGCAGCTACAAAATCCAATTTGGGCAAAGAGAGTGGGGCTAAAGTGGGATGACAATCACTGTGGCTTAGTGTGATAGGTTGGGACACCTGTCAATCAGGCAAATATGCCCCACAAAATATCTCCATTAAAATGTTTAGAATCTTTGTAGTGAGACAATTAAAATCACCACCAAGATTCACATTATTTTTTATTATTGTTTTATTTGTATTATCCTGTTTGTTTGATTCTGTTGTAAAGCACTTTGTAACTTTGTTTAGGAAAGTGCTATTTAAATAAAGTTCATTATTATGTATTATTTCTGGAGAGATATCCCGGCCATTAGAGGAACTTTGACTTAATGAAACCTTGAGAAAAGTTTTTATAAAATCTCTAAAGTCTGTTAGTTTTAAGTCTTGTACTCTTGACTCTTGAAGAACCAGCCAGTCCCAGTATGGACTCCGAGGCGACGATGGAGGTGGACAACTGCGACGTCAACAGTGACGGCGGTCACAGCATTGACGAGCAGGACGACAAGCTCTTCTTCATCGAGGGTCCCTGCACGGAAAGTGAGAAGGATGACGAGACGCTCAGAGCCATCAGGTGAACTGAACCTCTGGATTTCCCATGATCCTCAGGCCACCTGGCCAGCTTCAAACCTTAAACCTGACGCCCAGCTTTGTGATATTTATGTTTTAGTATAGTATTATAGTATTTGCACAAGTCAATGTGTCATAGTGTGTTTTTTTTTAAATCAACACATTAGATTTTATCACCAAAAAGTAATATATATATATATATATATATATATATGAAATATAATTTGATAGGCTTTGAAGGCTTTAATCAAGCTTTAAATTTAAAGTGACGCCATGTAACTGTTGACAGAAGAAATAACACATTCTTCATATTACAAATGAAAAGTTTAATCAATAAAAACTCACCATTGCTTAACTCAATACAATCAGGGTTTTTACTACTACAGCTTTACTTGGTCTGTTAGGACCAGAAGCCGACAGTAGCTTATGGTGGCTTAGCATTTTAGCTAAAATGCTAAGCTATTGTTTTGGCTTGCTTTAAACCTAGCTACTTTATTGGATATTGTTTTCATCATTATTTTCAGTGCTCTTAAATACTTTTTTTCAATAGAACAAGGCAGATGAGAGGGTATGTAAATTGTTTTAGTTCCTGTTAGATTTACTGTAAAATGTGCATTTTCAATCTTTGAGGAACGTCCACTAAAGAGGTAGCATCATAATCATAATGTTTTTTGCTTCAGAATTATAACTTTTAGTCGAAATATCTGGCAGTGTGAGAGTCTTATTGATAAACAACCCCACAGGCAGTTTGTATTGAGGATGGTTTGTGTAGAGAAGCAGAATAAACTTGAAAGATGATTGTATTCTTAAGCATTTGAGTTGTTGCATTTCCTAAAATGTCTGTTTGTGTTTTTATATTTGTTGGCATGCAGCCCGTCCACCAGCAGTAACATCCCTCTGATGCGTGTGGTTCAGTCCATCAAACACACCAAGAGGAAAAGCTCCACAATGGTTAAAGAGGGCTGGATGGTCCACTACTCCAGCCGCGACAACCTGGTGAGAGGAGAGACAAAACACACACACAAAATATACACCAAACATGCAAAACACAAAGCAAATATTCAGCAAAGACACAGGACATGTAGTTTTAGTTATAGTGGAGGCACAGCACCTCACTGGAAATGGAGAGAGCACTACATCACACGGTAAAGGCCACATATTTATTGAGATGCGAGATGCATCAGGTCTGGTTCAATTCAGCAGATGGCAATAACCGATTGATCGCTCACATCGTACAATCGTAATCAGGGCAGTTTGTCACGATGTCCGACAACACCTTCTGAAGGGAAGATGGGAAAAGTGGAGTGAAATGGCAGATGGGGATGTGTGATGTAAAAAAAAAAAAAAAAAAAAAAAAAAAAAGTATCAGCAACGAGTCAAGTTGTAATCCTTATGATTTTTGCCCTGTTGGCTTTGGGGACGCATGCGGTTACCGTGGTAACAGCATGTGTGGTTTAATACTACAGCAAACACTTGTTGAGCGGCTACTTTGTCAGAAATACAACAGAAGAGGGTAGTTGGGTAGTTTAATCTATAATGATTCCTCATATTTTATAAACTGATCACATGTTTTGTATGTAAAATCTTAACTTGAAACTATATCTGTCAAATAAGTGCAGTGGAGTAGAAGTATACAGTGGCATAAAATGGAAAGTACAAGTACCTCAAAAGTGTAAAAACATAAATAAATAAATAAAAGTTCACCACTGTGTTTTACCCAATAGAGTCTGCAGGGAGTTAGTTTAAAGTTTGTATTGACCAGCTGGACTTGTATCATGCATCAATGACTGTGAAAGAAGAGCTGTCTAATTCTGTGGCTGAAATCCACCATATACGTGTGTGTATATATACAGTATATATATATATTGAAATAAAATGCTTTTGATTCTGTAAAGTTTTTATCCTGATAAACTTTTTTGTCTTTCCAGAGGAAGAGACATTACTGGAGGCTGGACAGCAAGAGTCTGACTCTGTTTCAGAATGAAAGTGGAGCCAAGTTTTACAAGGTAAGAGACCCAGTCAGCTCAGATCTGGTTTCAGCTGCTCGGCCAAACAAAGCAGCGACGTGAAGAGAAGACTGAAGGGAGTCAGGTTCATGCAGTAACATTCATGAGACATTAACGCACATCACTGTCTAATTATAACCAGATTATTCACTGTAATTCTTCTTATCAGGTCAGGATGTTTACAGTACGCTGTACCTTCCACTAAGGAAAGTTTAGAAAAGAAAAATATGAGAAACACTTAAAATGTCATAGTTAAATTAACAGTTCAACTGCGTATGATGTTAGTGGTGACATTTTTTCTGCAGACTACACGTTATGCATTTCCAAAACAACATATTTTGAACACAAATCAAAGGACTGAGCGCGGCACAGTGATGCTAACAGGAGAGAAACATTTTTAATCCGCCCCGGTTTATGTTTGATACATATTAATCTAAGATCTAACATCTAAGATGTGGTCTAACTGGCACTGAAATAAGAACGTCAATTTTATTCCGTTTGTAAAGGGGTAAAAACTGATTGTGAGTTACAAAACTTTTCATCACAGGATCCATTTAGTAGCTGTTCAGGAGCTTTTTTCATTGTATTACACAATCTTCCTCAGCAGATGGAGTTTGCTCAGTTGACATGGAGTTGTAGATGTTAATTTTCATTTTTCTGAGCATTTTAAGATACTAAATGGACCTTGCGGTGAGATTGTTTTGTCAACTGTACTGTTCCCAAGGTCAAGAATGAACTTTGAAGCTCAAGTTGATTATGACTATAGCCATGGGTTGACATGGCTTTGTCGATTGTGGCTGTAGCCATGGCTGCGTGCTTCGGTTGTTATGATGTTATGTTAGTTTATAATGGGTGTAACACTAACTACATGCAGGGGTTGTGTTTGTGCAGTGAGTTGATGTGGTTGTGCTGGCTTGAAGCTACCGTACTGAATTCCTGTGGTGTTTTGGTAACACATCTGTCATATCTGATAGAAGCACCGCGGGTTCAAATCCTGTGTGGCTTAACGATACTTTCTTGGCTAATGTTAATAGAAGCAGTAAAGAGTAGTCACAGTACAGCTACCGTAGCCATGTGCATAGCATCATAGAGTCAACCACAGCCCGAGCACTAACCAGATCCACAGCCACAGCTTCACCCAGCTCAGCCAGGCAGAGCAGCTGCAGCTGTGCTCACAGCCAGTGGCTGTTTACTGCCGAAGTTCGACCTTTTGAAAGGAGTAATGAGCAATAAATGCATCATGTAGAGTGTCACATCATCTTTCGTTGGTATCTGCAGAGCGTTTCCCTAAACTGGCAGTGTGTCATAACTGGACTGGAACAACACACTAACTATCCCTACGAATCAGAGGGAATACAAAAAATTAAAAATAGTCCCACCATGACCCTTCGGAGGCTCCGTATAAAACAGAGAAAAAGCAGCAAATCCTCACATTTTAGAAGCTGGAACCAGAAAACGACTGAAACTATTTTCTGTTGATCGACTGACCTATTAATCAACCGTTTTGCACAACAAGCATCAATACTGTTGCTATAGTTGCCTGTAGTTTACTATATATTGATGGCGGATTTTTTAATGGTGGTTAAACTGTCGACCAGAACTAGTATGTTTGAGCCAACCATATAGGAACCTGGATTGTCTGTAGCCATGGTATGATGTGAGATCAGGAATTAAACATGAGGTTAAATGTTGAACTCAAAAACTCAGGTGACAAAAGTTTCTGCGACTTTCCAACTTATTTGATCCAATTTTGAATTTCCAAGACGGAAAATTTGTTTCCTCGAAATAAAAAATGATCATATATGAATTCAGGTCAGTACAGCTGCAGCTCTTTTCATTCTCTATCATTTTCCTCTCTCATGCTCCACCTCCTTTCATCCTGTGTCTGCCAGCGACCTGTTGACCTTTACCTCAAAGCGCTGCAGAAACCTTCCTTTGAAGAGAAAGCGAGAGCGGGGTGAGGGAGGGGGGCAAGGCAGAGATTTGTGGTGGTTTTTGGGACCTCGGGTCGCTTCCCTGCCGTCTCTCTGGCTCGTCGCCACGCTGCCTCGTGCCCAAAGCGGCTGAGGCACGTCCTGCCTTTTAATCATAGCGGCAGGATGAATAGATGCTGATCGGAGTTTGTGGTTGGGGCTGAGGAGGGGTGAGGGCGAACTTGGCAAAACACAAAACGTTCAGCTGACACCGAGGGGCATGAAGACACCACCGGGCCGATCGTTCGCCGTTATATGTTTGATCTGGCAGGGTTTAGGGTTTTTGGAGGGGTGGAGAGGTTTTTTGGGAGGAGGGGGGTGCACTCTGCCAGAAAAGGAAGGAAGGGAAGTTTCAAACACTGAAATTCAAAGAGTGTCTCAGTTCAGCAGAGAGAGGAGAGGTGTTAGGATGGAGGGAGCTGGGGAGTAAGCAACCAGCTGAAACTGTGTCCTTTGTGGATGCTTCTTATTGGCTGCAGTGACTCTTAAATGGTTCTTACAAGGACAATTTACCAGAATTTGAAGGGAGGAGATGTTTGAAGAAGTGCAGAGGTTTGAGTTTCTGAGCTGAAAGTGGAGGTACGCCCAACAAAAGGAACATTTTTTTGATTACTTCGGTCTTTTATGGCGCTTGTATGTGACCTATGACAGGAACAGGAATCAAAATGTTCTATTTGACTCTCTCTTTATCCTAACAAACTACAGGAGATCCCCCTGTCCGAGATCCTCCAGGTGGAGCCGGCACAGGACTTTGGCAGCCTGCCCCAGGGCAGCAACCCTCACTGCTTCGAGGTGATCACGGCCAACATGGTGTACTACGTCGGGGAGGACAACGGCGGCCTGTACCACAACCCCATCGTGGCGGCGTCTGGTGTGGGGCGGGACGTGGGCCAGAGCTGGGAGAAGGCCATCCGACAGGCGATGATGCCTGTCACGCCCAAGGCCAGCGTCGGCACCGGGCCCGGCCAGGGGAAGGACCACAGTGAGTAACTGCCTGAAACAGCCACTTTAGTCTCGCTGGCATAACAATATCTAAAAATAACAATATAGCTAAGGCTTAAAGTGCGTTTTTATAAATCTTCACCAAAAATACCTGGATTTTTTAAAAGAAACAGAAACCAACAGCAGTAGTTGTTTGTTTTGTTTAGTTGCTGATTCTGATCCCTCTTAAATAGTAGAAAAAATCCTGATAAATACTGATAAAGCTGTCCGGACTAATGCTGATGTCCTGGATGTCTTGTCCTCTGCTAGACCGTTGATTAAGCAGCACAGGTGAGTGAGTTCACAGCAGGATACACCAGAGTGTCATCTGTGTAGAGGCCCTTTTACATTTTTAGGGCGATTCGTTCACATGTCTCTTAAAACAGATCAATGAATGTACAATACACAAACAAGGCAAAATTTCATTGTGCTGAAATATGTCATTTATTTTATTTGCTTGAAGGTCAGTTTTCGCCTGCGATAAGATACATTCAGCCAGTCACAACAAGCAGCATGGCAGCTGCATGGCATTGTAACAAAAATGGCGGATCACCTTACAGCTGTTTGTTTACCACAGCCTCAGCCTCTGTAGATTTTATTTATTTCTAAAAATTATTTGTCATTTTTGCTTTTATTGGAAAGTTGATAATATAGAGGTAGACAGGAAATGGGGGGGTATGACGTAACAAATCCCATAAAAGGACAAAATAAATCTGTCTGTCTTCCTGTCTGTGGCTCTCAGCTCCAAGCTCATTGGTTTCTACTGAAGATGTAAATCTTCAGTAGAAATCTGGATTACAAATGAATACATTCAGTTTTTAAAAGGTTCAGTAATTCCTAAAACAGCTGGCCACTGTAGTTTTTACCAAACATTATTCAAATATTCAAACAGGAGGAAATAGTTCATTTGTTGGACTATTTTCGGCCGCAGATTTGTTGCGCTGGTGCATATTTATGGCAACAGGGTGTTGGTCTTTGCATGGGATTTGTTGACAATAAGAAAAATATATCACCAGACTTATCTTTTAACAAGTAAATGCCATGCCTACGTACGATGTGTGGAAGCTTAAAGAAAATAATATTCTATAAACGATCCTGAGGTGGCCCACGAGTTGTCAGGGCTACAGGGAGTCTCCTTGTTAAAGGAGATACAAAACTTGCATTCTGACGTTAATATATGCAGATATTTTGATCTTTATTGTTATCTAGTATTTAACAAAAGGCAGATTTTGTATCATGCATATTAGAAAGCCCTACCCATTGAGCTTTACGAGGACTTGAACCCACAACCCTGGGAGTTTAACTGCATGTCTTTACCCTTTGACACGGAAATGGAGTCACTTCTCATATCAGATTAGACTGATGTGTTTTTATGTTTTAATGGATGTGTGGATTTGTCTGTGAAGAGCTTCCAAATATTGTTTCAGGAGACAATTGTTATACAACCTCACCACACACACGCACACAGACCGCCTGTTGACATTTTAACATGATTGAAGGGATTTCAGAGGATTTTCCGCTCTGATTCATCTCAGGTTAAAGTGTCTTTTTGTCTGAAAATAAGAGTTTTAAGTTTCAACCCAAAATTAGATCTCCTGCACTAAATACCTAAATGGACCTCACGACATTGAAAAAAAAGTCACCATTAACTATTATGGAACGCCTTCATTGTTATAAAACAGTTTGCAGTCAGCTGTGTTTTCCACCTGCTGAGTAATTAACGTCAAGCTTCAGTTTCTTTCCAAAAATAGATGTTTTGTTTTGCAATAAAATTACAGCAACACACATCAATAAGTTAATGGACAGATGATGTAACACGGCTTTTTGTTTTTTGATCATTTCAATGACAAACAGTCCAACAGTGGACCTTCGTCACTGTAACAATACATAAGAAGAGTAATGTAAAACCAAAAAGATGACTTACAAAAACATGCAATAAAAACAAAGCAGGCAAATATTAAACTACATTATCAAACCCACTGAAACTCTAATACAGATATAGTACTATCAATAAAGTTACATAAACTATGAATAGTGATCGAAGAGTGATCAGCAGACACGCAAGCACTAATGCTGCGTTCACAGTCTGCGTGCTCTGATTTGTTTACTTCCGTTTGAATCAATTGAATCCAAAATGTTCAACATTAAAACTAAACATGTGATGTAACCTTGAAATTGTGAAATAATTCAATACCATTTTCAAACTCAGCTCATTATTATGAATGTTACTTAATCCTGCTTCTTTTCACAATAACAGATTTTTATTGCAGGTGATTTGTATTTAATTTCAGCAGTTTTTATTTTATGCCGTTTCAACACCAACAATATATTTTTGTCTGTATTTACAGTAAATTTTATAATGACACATTTCTCTAATTATGGACACTAAGGTCTCCACGTGTCCTCTTCCAGGAAACTGTGTGTTATGGAAAGAAGGTTTAAGATTTTTAAAGGAAGTTTAACATTTTGGGAAATAAGCTTTTCCCCCAAGAGTGCGTGTGGAGCTGGAGTCAGGCAAAGATTAGCCTAGCCTAGCATAAAGACTGGAAGCCAGCTAGCCTGGCTTTGTCCAAAGTTCAAAAATACTCCTCTAAAGCTCGCTATTTTCCAAAATGTCAAACTATCCCTTTAAGCTCCTGTAGATGAAACTTCCTGCACGTTATTCAGAGTAAAAGCCCTCCAGGGTTGGGAATGGATTCTGCTCTCTGAATCGCTGGAAGGTGAAACAGTTGGAGGAAGTGTTGCGTTCACATTAACACATTTCCCTCGATGAAGTTACATAAACTCTCTGACCTAAACCGTGACCTGAATATCAACAGGCTGCCTACCTACAGCAGACTGTTGGAATTGATCGCAGAGGGATGACCCAATCAAACCCCGGCCAGCGATCTGAAATCAATATCAGCTCATCAGTGGAAATTCACTCGCAGCAGAGGGTTTCCTCCACACAGAACGCGCCCTCGGCTTTTTAATGTCAGGCTGAATCAACACAGTGTGCAACAGTTTGTGACGCTTCGAGACGGTTTCCTTTACATGCACAGATACTTAAACGCAGAGGAAGAGAGGCAGGAAATAGAGGCTTTAATTTTGTGAAATCTAGAAAATGATTTGGAGATCATCATCCCAGCTGGAAACATCCTCGCTGTTCCTTCTTCACGTGTTGAACAAACAAATCTGTTGGTTTGATCTCAGCTGGAAATCTCCACTGTCATCTCTTAACAAACAAGGAAACGTAGGAAATGAGATTTTAATGATTTGAAGGTTAGAAAAATAAAACCTCACACGTCTCTGCTGTAAGTGAAGGGAGTTTACATGTGTGTAGTTTATGGGTTACGATAACTGTGGCTTGTAGATGAATATACTGTGTTTTTTGTCTCGTGTCTCCTCAGAAGAACTATCTATGAGCATATCAGTGTCCAACTCCCAGATACAAGAGAATGTGGTAAGTCATCACTCATTATCTTATGTTGCAATTATTCACTGAGGTTATGACAAATGTCTCATATGATAAACCAAACATGTTCTGTGTTGAATTTTTTAAAAATGGTGAGAAAGATAGCAAAGGTTTTCTCCAGTATCTGAAGATGAATTGAGTTTAAACAGATTTTTTCACTAACAGAGTCAATATAACTAAATACATACATTTTTGTATGAAGCTCAACCAACTACAACAGTAAAATCCTGTTTTTATATTAATACATGAGTAATAATAATCTAACTATATAATACACAATAATAGTATAACAGTCACAGGGGACATTCTGCATTGAATACTTTTAATACTTTAATTTTCCTGATTATGCTTAACATTAAGTAACATTTCCAATGCAGGACTTTCATTTGAGTATTTTTTACAGTGTGGTATTAGTACTTTTATTTAAGTAAAGGATCTGAATACTTCCACTGCTGAACACACCTTAACATTAGCATACTTACATAGCATGTTAATGTGCCCATAGTTAGCATGTTAAATGAAAGTTAACAGCTATTGTGTATTGATTATTGCAGATGTTGAGCATGTCACTTACCCTGTTAGCAAGGTAACCGTAGCATGCTAATATGTTCACAGAATGTAACTTAAGCTCGTAAGCATGTTCACGTGTACAGTTGACATGTTAGTCAGCATTAATTTCAAATGATGCACAAAACATAATCTTCATATTCTAGTGTCACAGAGTTTATAGGTGTCACTAACTAATAATCCGGACAGACAAATGTCTGATTTACCTATTTATATACTTGTTTTTAATAGTTTAATTTGACGACATGTGAACCTGTCTGATCTCTGTTGTTCAGGACATCAGTTCAGTATATCAGATCTTTGCTGACGAAGTTCTCGGCTCCGGACAGTTTGGGATCGTCTACGGAGGTGAGTCACATGGCAGAAAACTTGATAAAATTAGACACAACTGCACTGGCAGCTATTACGGTTCAAACCCAGTGAAAATGGGTAGCCTAATGCGATCACGTCACCCTCCTGAATCTGCCAAAAAGGGAGCTCACAGCAGTCTGTCTGAAAATGTGAGAAAACATAAATGGTTAAATTTGTGGATCATCGTCGTGTTTCCCTTTATTCCTGCTTATTCCACATAACTCTCTCTAAAGTTATCTGCGTTACAGATTAATAAAAATATCAGTAGAGAGCTAAAATGTTGTCCCATCCCCCTCGTCCTCTGCAGGTAAACACAGGAAGACCGGCAGAGACGTGGCGATCAAAATCATCGACAAAATGAGGTTTCCAACCAAGCAGGAGAGCCAGCTGAGGAACGAGGTGGCCATTCTCCAGGTACAACACACATTCAGACAACAATGAATAAAGTGATATAAAATCTGATCATAAAGCAGAACCAAGTTGTTAGCGCTCTTAAGACTAGTTTTTAACGTTCCCCTCGTGTTTCTGACAGAACCTCCACCACCCGGGGATCGTTAACCTGGAGTGCATGTTCGAGACGCCCGAGCAGGTGTTCGTCGTCATGGAGAAGCTTCACGGGGACATGTTGGAGATGATTTTATCCAGCGAGAAGAGCCGACTGCCCGAACGCCTCACCAAGTTCCTGGTCACACAGGTCAGTGACAACCGGGAACCTCTGAGTGAACCAAACAACAGTCCAAAACCCAAAGTTATTAAGTTTTCCATAATATAAAACAAAGAAAACCAACAAATCTTCACATTGGAGAAGCTGCAACAAGCTTTCTTAAAAGATCATCTAAATCATTAATCGATTATTAAAATAGCTTTTGATTGACTAATCAATTAACTGACCAATCGTTGCAGCTCAAACGTTAATGTTGTGTTTACAGCGTGCCCTGGCTAAAACACCTATTAATGCATTATAAACATGGTGGTGTAGATATAGAGTTCAGCATGATTCTGCAGCCACACGGCACATTTATCGAAACCGATTTTGATGCAACGTTCAGGAAAAATTTGGCCATTTTTAGAGAACGGTGACACACGTTTTTTAAAGTTTTTTTGAGTCTGTGTGTGTGAATTACTGGCCAGCAAACATTGCATTTGTCCAGTCAGCTGTAGGAAGGATTCATGTTGATGTCTGAGTGAAGCAGAGAACTGTCATTTGTTTGCAAATTCTGACAGAGGACTGTTGAGTGTTAAATCAGCTTGTACGTGTTGTGCCCATAGATCCTGGTGGCCCTCAGACATCTTCACTTCAAGAACATCGTCCACTGTGACCTGAAGCCGGAGAACGTTCTCCTGGCCTCAGCAGAACCCTTCCCTCAGGTGAGAACAAATCATCTTAAAACTCGAATTATTGTCTCTCATTTCTGTTGCTTTTAATGTTTGATGGGACTTCAGAGCTCAGCAGCACAATCACAACCTCTAATTAAATGTAGTCTTACTCTAGAGGAACCTTCACCCCTCTCGTCCTCCAGGTGAAGCTCTGTGACTTCGGCTTTGCTCGTATCATCGGGGAGAAGTCGTTCCGTCGCTCGGTGGTCGGCACTCCGGCCTATCTGGCGCCCGAGGTGCTTCGCAGCAAAGGCTACAACCGCTCTCTGGACATGTGGTCGGTCGGCGTCATCATCTACGTCAGCCTGAGCGGGACGTTTCCCTTCAACGAAGACGAGGACATCAACGACCAGATCCAGAACGCCGCCTTCATGTACCCACCCAACCCCTGGAAGGAGATCTCAGAGCAGGGTAAGGGACGGGTTTGGGCTCTCGTGCGATAAATGATCAAATTGCAGATTCTGGTGTTTTAAATATGGAACTAAGACATAAAGACACTGTAGTACCAGAGCTGAAGTTATTATAAAGTCCATAAGCAGTTTGAGACGAAGTTTTAAAAAAAAAAGAAAATGGACAAAACTCCTCAACATCCAGCTGATAAATGATGATAACTATTTTGATAATTGATTCATCATTTAAGCCATTTTTGAAGCAAAAATGCAGAAATTCTCCAGTGTGAGGATTTGCTGGTTCTCTCTGTTTTATATTATTGTAATCTCAATATTTTTGGGTTTTGGACCTTTTGGACAAAGTAAGACATTTGATGACTTCAACAAGGACTCTTCCTGTTGAATCAACTGTTTATCAGTTACAGTGTGGAGAAGAAGTCTGTGTATATATACATATCATACAGTCTACACAGCTGACACATTTTAAGGTTCTTTTATCTTTAAAGGTGTTTTATTTGAGCAATTAAATATGTTTCCCTTTGAAAATGAAACCCGAGACATGATTGTGGATTAATAATTATGTAATTCTACAGCAAAGGGATGGAGATGTTTTGGTACAATGTGAATTAAAAAATTTAAGGGTCGTTTGTTCTTCCTCACAGCCACAGACATCATCAATAACCTGCTGCAGGTGAAGATGAGGAAGCGCTACAGTGTGGACAAGTCACTGAGCCACCCCTGGCTGCAGGTAACCAAACTGCTTTACTTTTACAAACATTTGGAAACACTGCAGAAGGACATGAAAGGTGTCAAAGTGAATAGCTGGCTTTCCTACAGCTTTCAGAAAAGTAAAAAATTCACACAGGTTTGTAGTGGAGGGACAGGATGATTATAGATCTTATGGCAACATCCTGCAGATAACGTCATCGAGGAATCACCTGTGAGAGCTATAATCACACCGTATCTTTACATGCGCTCAAGTGACCAGGTTACTCAGAGAAATCCGGTTACGCTCGTACAATAATATAATATTAACCTGGTGTAAACATGTGAGTCAGTAATCAGACCTTGTTTTGGAAGCATTACGTGCATATTTTAAGTGTTGTAGTGATACATTATGCTGCTTCCTGACTTTTATTGTGTGTGTGCTTTTCCTTACACCGCAAATGTGTCTGAAGTTTACAAAAAAAAAAATCATATTTAGACCTTCAGAGGCTACTTTGTGTTTGCTTCAGTTTTAGTCAGACTTTGAATGGAGTTATTTAGAAAACAAAGATGCACAGTGATACTTTCCCTGTCTGAAGTCTTTGTAATGCACAAAACCCGCTTACATATATACATGGCCAAGAAATCGACTTTCTCCAGGAGAAATCTTGCTGGGAAATCAGGTTTCTCTAATCCCCCACCAGATTTCTTGTTCACACACTGTTTTGGAGTAATCCAATTGCAAACCATGTACTATTGATTTAAAGCCCCTGAAAACGTGGTTTCAAATCTTAAGTATTTCTCTATAACATTAAATATTCATTACTTAATGTTCAACAATCAAACTTAAAGGGGAACACACATCAACGTGTTTCCAGTACCAATGCATATGCGAAAAATGCAGTGGTACCACTTCAAATCAGTGACAAGAGCACAGACAAATAAACAAAAACACAAATCTGTCATGTGAGATATCCAGAACTGTTGCGTTGATGCTGGAGTAAGTAGCTGATTGAGAAAAATGTTTTCAGTGACTTTAATGGTGGTTCTTTCGGTTTGAATTTTGAAGCAGCTTGCTTTTTGTTTACCGTTGTTGTTCTCGTCATCTTGCAGGACTACCAGACCTGGATGGACCTCAGGGAGTTCGAGACGCGCCGAGGCGAGCGCTACATCACCCACGAGAGCGACGACGCCCGCTGGGAGGAGCACGCCGACGAGAGAGGCCTGCACTACCCCAAACACTTCATCATGTCACCCAACCTGGACGACATGGAAGAGGACCCCTAGTGGCCGCCGGGTAAACATTTCCTACAATGGAGCGGCAGATCCGAGGAGTCCCTCAACGGTTGCAGCGGACACTCTTGAGTGCGAGCTTTCCCCAAGATGGCGCGGGACAACGTGTGTTTGAGGACGCGGTGGTCAGGCAGATGTTTGAGGACACTGTGACATGCTCACTGTGGCGATAATTCAGGTCCACAGAATTTTAATTTTAACACCTTGTTCCTATTTTACTGCATTTTTCTACAAGCCATAACAAACACACCCCGTGAGCCAAAAGCTGGAGGGATTTGTTTTCCCAGAATTCAACATTCAATAAATGTCTGCGCTGCCAGTCAAGCCGCGGAAGGGCTAGCTAAAAACAAATCCAGAGCCTTTATATACTTTTTCAGCTCAAATAGCATATTTTTATGACGTTGTTGTTACATTTTAGATCTCATAAAGCTGTGTAGAGATGTGAGGTAATTTTCACATTCTGTTAAAGTCGTCCTACGTGACGCTAACTGGAACTCAGAAGAAACAAATGTGTTATGTCTTGATTATGTACTGACTATAATGTTCATTTTTTTCGTTGTTCCTTGTTGGGATATCTTTGCACTATTGGGAAACTCTTTTAAAAGGGGAATTTCACTGATAATAACTTTTGGTTTGTTAATCTGCAAAAGTAAACTTCTACCTAATCTGTTTTATGAGGACCGAGTTTGTAGAGCTTCAGGAAATGTTAGCATGGTCACATGCTGACCTTAGCATGCTAACATGCTAAATGTCACAATGTTAAAGAACAAAATCCCTTATTTTTTTCCACCCTTCATCTTATTCTCATAGTTGTGGCTGTTCTGACTAAAATGTCATGCTAACTTTGCACAGACCACCTCCTTTGTTGAGATTCAGGAAACGCAACAATCCCGCAAAAAATATAAAAACAGAGGCAAGCATTAAACCTTCAAACTTCACTTGTCTCCGAGTCTAACACAGAAAGTATCTTCGTAGATTAGCTTTTGTTGCTAACTGCATAGGGATCTAACTAGCACCCTAACTAGCACAGCAATGGTAGCATGTTAAAATGCTCAATGTTAGCTGCTTAATTGTTAACCAGCTAGCATAATGTAACATTTAGCATCTTAGCTTGTTAGCGTGTTAACAATTCCCTGTGAAAAAGTAGAGTTTAGCATTCAGCATGTTAAAATTTTAACTTGCTAACATTTAGAATTTTAGTGTAACATGCAAACTTTCAGTATGTTATTTACTATATTATTAGTCATTAGTTTCAGAGGTATTCTAAATCTGTGACTTTTACATTTTCGAAGGAGGATTCATCCTCTGGGGATCTTGAATGTCTGAACCAAATTACATGTCAATCCATTTCACTCTTCCATCTAAAAAGCCAACAATAACAAATTGATTTGTTAATTTTTATTTTTTTTTGCTCTATTTCTGACAGAATTATTTTAAGATTCAGGACTCATAAAACTTAATTAAAATTCAACTGACGAGCAGACACCAGGCTGCTGCATAACACTTTTGCAGAGAAACAAATTCCGAGTTATTTTCAGAGTGATTCTTTCTGAAACTTTGGATGAAGATGAGCTGGGAATCGAGCTGCTATTGTCCTTCTTTGTCTTTTTGTGGAAACCTGCCTGAGAGAAAACAAACAGCTGAACTGTACAGCGTTGTTGATCCTGATCTGACTCCAGCCTGAGAATTTAATTCACATGTTTTATATTTTTGCAAGAAATGTTGTGTCATGTGGATTATTTTGATGGGAAAATATTAAAGCTGAATGGTTTACTTTGAAGAAAATCTCATTTTATATCCTGGTTATTCAACTGAGACTCTTATTCTTAGCAACATATGGATGCAACAGTAGAAGGAAACAACCAACAGCAGCATCATTGATGTATATACGTATAATTCATATAGATCCTTGCTTTAATTCCCACAAATAACTTTTTATAAAAAGATAGACTAAGAGGAGTGCTGGGGGAGGAAAACAAACAAAGAAGGTAAGATGAAGTGTTTGACTAATGCTACCAAATAGTTCCAGGAACTAAAGGAGCCACAGCAACTAAAATCAGGAACTAAAAGTCCCCTTTCTACCCTGAAAAAGTTCCTGCGTTGGAAACAGGCTGTAACTTTTGGCTTGATATAAAGTAGGACTAACTTTTAAGTCTTAACTCTTTGGGGTTTAAAATATCAATCAAACAACCTTCTGAGACATTCATATAATAAGCATTTTTGTAGGGAAAGTTGGAATTTAAAGGCTTTATGGCAAAAGACAGAGTATGCTGTTCTTTGAGAGCAAACAGCTAAAAAGTTCCTGCTGAAGGTAGATAGTGGAAGGGGTCAAAGGAGAAAAAACAATTTCAGTTATGAGGATTTTGCACAAACGTACTGATATGAACAATCAATGGAGCAACAATTTCAACAAAATCCATCAGGATAAATAAAGTTCTATTATATATATTGTTTCAGCTCCTTTTTTAACCTCCGTCTGGTGTGTTAGTTAATAATTTACCATGTAAAGTGTACAAAGAACAGAAAATTTGATTTTTCTTCAATTGTGTCTAATCCCAAATTTGAAGGCACAACCCAAAGCGTCACTAACACATCTGATTTCGTCTGGTGGCAGTTTCAATTTTAATAAAATCCTCTAATTTCTTCCAAATGTGCGAGTCAGACTCATCAAACCTGTTGAAAGAAAAAAAGAACAGCCCCTCCTGAATCAGAGGAAAAGCTGATAACGATCCGCAGCAGGATGTTTGGAAACGATCATTTAATTACCAATCCTGAACATGATCGCCTCGCCCCGCTGCTCCTCTGGAGGACGGCAGCTTGTTTTGGCAGCAGCGACCCCCCCACATGTGTAACTGAATCTTTTAATTGCTACCGAAGGAGAGGCAGGCTCGTTGTGAATGGCTGCTGCACAACTGTGAGCTCAGCTAACTGCTTCAAGATGTGGACGAAGGAAGACGGCCGAGCGACGGCGTAGCAAGGAAGAAAAAGATCCTCCTGCCGCGCGGGATGACCTCTGATCTTAAGTGGTCACCGTTTTCTCTTGGTATTAGGTGTCAGTACGCGCTCAATGTTATGGACTGGAAATTTTGTACGAAAAAGGAAACATGGCTTCAAAATTGTAGAATTTGATATTGTTTGGATTTGGAAAAAAAACCTTTGTTAGGCACCTGTGTATATCATCAGTTAAACAATAAATGTCAAAAATTGCACAAATGTTTTATTTTCCAAAATTTACAATTGACTGTCATCCTTCTGCAATTTTTTTATGTCAGCTGTAAAAACAGTATTGTCCCATGACCATGATCTGAAATATCCTGTAATGTCTGTCTGAGCTCCAAAACCTCTAGAAAAGTTCAGATCATTTCCAGACTTCTCTGACCTGTTGATGAAAGTCTCTGGACCGTTAAAAACCCTCAGGAGAAGCTGAGCTTGGTGAATCCGGCCACAGGCAGCGGTGCCGGGCTCTTCTTCTCCAGCTTCAGCCCCTCTGGTTTCTTTGGTTTGGCCAGCCGGCTGTGGTGCAGCAGGCTGAAGAAGTGGAAGCGCTCGCCCATCTTGGCAGGGTTGGTCAGCATGTCGTAGCTGCCGATCAGCTGCTTCCTGGTGGACTCGTCGCTGCAGCTCCTCAGCAGAACCTGCAGACAACCACAGGGGAGTTAAAACCTCTGAAGGTTTCTGTTCCTGAACTCCTGGACCCGTGAATCTGAGGATCTCTTTCAAATCTCTGGACGTGTTTCTGAAGATGTAGTGTAGATGAAGTGTAGGGTAATTTAGAAAAAAGCGTCTCTATTACAAAGCAGTGACAAGTTTATTTTACATTTGTAAAATGTCTCACTGCATGGCCTTGTGGAGAAACAAATAAATTAATGATTAATAATCCTGATCACAATATCTTAAATAATGAAATTAATATGAAATAAATTACGTTGATCGTTGTCATCACCATTACACTTCCTGGTGTCAGTGATGAAAACCAGCCGAGCTGCTGCAGTTGGGACTCACCTGCAGTCGGGAGTCGATGCCCATGTTTTTCAGGAACGTCCTCTGAGCGACAGGTCCCAGACAGGCCACGCCCCCTCCAGCCATCCTCCGCAGGTAGCTGAAGTCCACGTCAGCGGTGAGGTCTGCCGAGCCGGGGGAGGACAGGACGTCATGGAGCTGGTGACCTTTAAAACCCTGACGAATTTAAAAAAAAAAAAAAAAAAACTAGGGTTGAACCTCAGATGTTTTCATTTTCTCTCTCTTGGTTTGGAACAGAAAAGATTCAGCAGTTTCCCCATCAGGCTGCTGTTCGCTGAGCCAGGAAACCCTCACATACAGTAGTAAGCAGTCCTACTATGTGATTAAAGCACCATCGTATAACTGCAACAAGTTTTATGGCCATTACATAGTCACATAGTTATATTTAGCATCAATAATTCTGCAGAAAATACAGATTTACAGGATAATCTCACTTATTTTCGGTAGCACCGATGTGGACAATGACCGTCCTTAAAATGTATTTTTAGGGACAGAGGCAATTCAGAACTGATTCAGAATTTGTTAAATTTATTTAAAATTGAGAAAATAAAAATGTGAGAGGCTGAGGAGGAGTTGGGGGAAGAGGAGCGGCGAGCCCATCGACCCCGGTTTCCTCTCCGCCTGCAGCAGATGGGCTTCACTGCTTCCTACATCTGTTTCCTTCAACTATAACTGAAGAGAGGACCGGACAAAATGTCCTAACTGTCCAAAAATGTCCTCATTTTAAGGTGTGAATATTGAATTGGTCCTCACAAAGACAATAGAATTACAAGCGCACAAAAGCTACAGGATACAAGTGGATTCTAGGTAAATGTAACAGCTAAAAGTGACATTTAAAGAAATCCCAGAATATTACTTCATCCTCTTTAAAAAGCTCCAGCTAGTCATCTGTTGCTTCATTCTTACAAAAGATGAGGACATCCTCTAAAAAGTGAAGTCAAAAAATACTCAATGATTACTTTTACCTTGGCACTGTCAATTTGTTCACTCATTTTCATTGTAAAGGAAACTCCACCAGGAGTTGTGCAGTTACACATCGAAAGTACAGCAGAAGTTGGTTCAATTTTAAAAATGTCCAAATATGATTGCTAAATGTTGTCAGAGGTGGTTGATATGGATGAAATCTTTTATCTTGATATATGGCATTTTATATCATGGTATCAATATATATATAATAATATACTACATTTACTGAAATACATTTTCATTTTGGGAATTCCGCATATTCACTTTCTGTGTGTGAGAGTGAGAGTGAGAGTGAGATGACAGGATTGATACCACTCTCAAATCTGTCTGTTAAATATACTGTAGGATTACAGCCAGCAGGCGGTTAGCTTAGCTTAGCACACAGCAGTTGTAAGGCAATCAGCAGAGACTCCAGGAAGTTACTGCTTAGAGCCAAGAAATAGTCCGGCATAGGGCTGCACAACTAATCGAAATATTATCGAAATTGCAATATGGCCAAGAGCAATATCCAAATCACAGAAGCTGCAGTTTTTTGATGAAGGTCAAATGTGTGACAAAACAGCTTTATAATGAAGTGCTGCAGTGCTGCAGACATACTCTGGCATACAAATCTTGTTCTCCAGATGGAAGAAAACATGTTTGTTCGGTACAGACCCCAACAAATGTCACATCATCATGATTTTGATTAATTCATTTTGTGATGCAAAAATGATCATTCCCACTAATCGTGAATCATATAGCAATCGTAATATCGGTCAAAATAATGTGATTTTTTGACCACATTGTGCAGCTCTAGTCCGGCACATAACCCCTCATAAAACGGCGTTGTTTTTACACTTTTACACGGATTAAACAGATAGTACGTGTTAATTACTGAGCTTTAGAGGCGCTGGTATGCGGACTTTCCAGTCTTTATGCTAAACTAACCGGGTGTAGCTTCTTATTTACTGTGCAAACATGAGAGTGATATCGATCTTCTTATCTAACTCTCCACCAGAAAGCAAATAGCAAAGTTCCCAAAATGTTGAACTATTCCTTTAAACACTTGCCCAATAATGAAGCAGATCTCCTCATTGATTTTAAACACAACGGTCTAATACAACCGGAGACATTAAAGAGTCAGACATACAGTATAAACTGTACAGTAAAATCTCTGATTGTTGACAAATCTCTATTGTTTCAGTGTATATGTTGCTCAAACCTACTGTCAGTGTTATCAGCATTTCTTAGTCATGAGTTTAAAGAAGAATAAAGAAAGAGTTGCAATCTATAAAAAAACAATTAAAAAAAATATAGCCACAAGCGGCAATTTGCAGGTTCAAATCCTTGTTCGCTCAACAGAAGGAAGCAGCTCAATCGGCCAAAACTAAAGCCAGGCGCAGCAACGAGTTTCAGGCTTCACAAAGATGAGCAAAGTCACTTCAGCTACTTTAATTCTGCTTAAAAGGAGTGAGACCAATCACACTGATTTATAGTCCGATTTGTGTTATGCCAGGTTTTTGCATTTGTAGCACCCCCTAGTGGTCATTTTGAATGAAGTTTTGTGATGATTAGCCCAACAGTTGTTGACTTTGGTCTATTTATGTGCTGAGCCATTGGTCAATATCTTGAAAACTAAAAAAAGACATCAAGAAGCTTTATACAACTTTTGATAAGCTTCGTCCAATGATGATCCACCGAAAATTTGGTAGCAATCGGATCTACGGTTTAGGAGGAGATGTCAAAAATGTGTTTTTCAAAGAATTGTAAATGGCTGAAGATCTAGTTAGGTGGACTTTAGTGTTCCGAGAGGATTTTTTGCAGAGCACATTGAGCCGGGCTTGTGAGAGAAATTTCAAGTCATTCTGACCTTTGGTGTGAGGGGGCGTGGCCTGTTCAAAATTGCATTTTTGGGCCTTAATTACAGCGCCACCATGTGGCCAATTGGGCTCATATTTCTGTGGAAGCACATGCACATCATTTCTAGTTATTGGGCCAAGTTTTGTGTTTCTAGCTCATTTCAGTTCATGGTAATTTGAGCCGCGGCATAAGACAAATATTAATGATAATCCTAAATATTTACAGTCAGATATACACTCAGTGTCCACTTTATTAGGTACGCCTGTACAGTCTAATGCACTCCAATGCAACTGTTCTGCAATAAAGTCGACTTTTATGATGCCATAATGTTCAGTTTTTGTTGACCCTGTCATAGAGGAGTTAATTAAATGACATGTTTTAGCAGTGAGCTCCTAGTTAGTGATGGTGTTGTACTGGACTGCATGATATTCACAGGTGTTTCTAATATTCTGCCTCCCTCATATGTAAATAGAAAGGACAAACAATTTGAAACTCAATATAATAAATATGATATATAATCTCTCAATAAAAGTAATCCACCTTTAACTATGACCTCAATAATAAACATATAATTGAATTTACACCAAAAACTGAACATTACGAGCTTCGTAAAGATAGATGTTATGAGCAGGGCTGTTGTACTGGGCTGCATTAGACTGTACAGGTGTTCCTAATAAAGTGGCCACTGAGTGTGAAAGAGTCCATCTTACTCGGAACGTGTCCGTCTTGGTTCCATCGTGGCCGTAGTCGGCAATCAGTGCCGCGCCGCCGTCCTCTGCGATCCGCCGGGCCAGCTGCTGGATGATGACTCCGCCTTCTGCACACACCTCCACGTGATCCCGCCTTTCACCTGCCTGACACACACACACACACAAACACGTTTGTCTTTCTATATTTGTGAGGACTTAATCATTTACGTTATTTATCAAGCGAAAATGCAAACCATCTCTGGGTATAGAGGATTTGTGAGGATCTTCTGGTTCGCATTGTAAATTGAACATCTTTGGGTTTTTGACTGTTATTTCACCATTATCAATAATGAAAATAATCGTTATTGTCCCAGTAAGTTAAACCAGATTGATTGAAATGTTAGATGAGGATATATGATTATCTTTTTACATAAAAAACAGATGTGATGTCAGTTTCTTATCTCTGCTGGAGGCTACGTTAGCAACTACTAGCATAACATACTTGTAGTCAAGTTGCATTGTGGGTAATGTAGGCGGCAGGTTTTGACAAGGAAGAAGAAAGCATGGAATAAAAATGCTCGTACCAAATGGCAGAAAATACAGCTCAAACAGCTTCTGGACATATTTAGTTATATACCTGCTGTGTGTTTGACTCATCATCCAGAAAAATACACCTGAATACAACCAGAAATGCCCGGTACATCATCACCAACAGCTGCTTTTCTGAGTGAACTCACTCGTTTATAGTTGCCACGTCACATACTAATGCCTCTTTGGATCTAGAAACCAGCTTAAGACAGCCCATTGTTTCAATCTGAAAACAAAGACGACCTCAGTGAGAAATGGATCCCTCTTTTCTTCAAAACTACTTTCTAAAGTTTCATGGTTTGTGTCTGGTTTGAATATATGGAGGCTGAACTCAGAGCTCCAGCCCTCAAACTGGACTTAAGAGCAGGTTCTTCATCCAAACAGACTGATGATGATGATGATGTCAGGCCTCTGGCAGGATGTTCAAAGTGTCTGTAGTGAGCCAGAGAGGCCAAATCAAACAGGCTGTGAACGTATAGCTGGTATATAAATGTGGTCAATAAAAACCAGATGGAGGCTATAAAACAAACCTCAGAGTATATCTGAGGAGTTCATTTCCACAGTGTTTAAAAGATTAGAGACGTTCTTCATTCTGTACTTTAAAGTTACAATTATCCAGCTCTTATAAAAGTGTTCTCGAGTTAAACCTCCTCTGCTTTAAAAAGGCTTGACATTTGTATTTCTAGTTTTGTATGAGTTTATTATGAGCGAGTGCACGCCCTTGTCACATTTGAAGCTCCTATTTTCAAGGACATTTGTTTATTATTTTTCCATCTAAGCTGTGGAAATCAGTTTTAACAAGCTGGTACAAATGGTCTGAATAAAGAGCTCTGAAAAGAAATATCTGAATATAACTTATCATCTTTTACATCTTTATTTTAAAAAGGTACATTTCAAGACGTGAGGTGATGTCTGGAAATAGAATTTGAAACAGTTTATCAACTAATCAATTGGTCAACAGACAGAAAGTACATTTTTGATAATCAATTGTTGAATAAAAAATGCCAAATATTCTCTGGTTCCAGCTTCTCCAAATGTGAGGATTTGCCGCTTTATTCTGTTTTATATCATTTTAAATTAAAATATCTTCTGATTTTTTCAGGACAAAAAGAGATCCGAATGAGTCACTTTTTACTCTTTTTCACTATTTCATTTAATTGATTAAACGATTCTTCAAAAAATAATTACGGAGCCCTAATATAATAATTACATAACATTCATATAGTGTGGTGTAATGAACATTGTAGCCTGTACATGTGATAGCAGGTAGTATACAGGTGATCGATCGATCGATCGATCGATAGTAAGCCAACGTGCTTCTACATATCTTGATTGAATTTCTCAGTCTGATTGTAGCTGTGTGGTTGATCCCACTCATTTGCTCTTTGTGTGAAAATACAATAACACAAACTAAACGTCTGAGCTCGACTGAGCCATGTATTTGTTTCGGGCCAGTGGATGTCCTCATTAATCAAGAGTGTCCCAGTGAGCTCTGTTAAACCTCCACATGCTTGCGGACTCAACGGGCACTTGGGCACTGTGGCAATTACCAGAAATCCTCGCCACTTGACTAATTGAAAATAAAGTGGGTGTTGGGACTGACTGATTCTACCATTTGGTCATCGCTTCTGAGATCTGCCATTTCTCTGCTACTTCAGAACCTCTCTCTTCTCTTATTTGATCATGTACAGTTATTTTATGTTTGTATTGTGATATTACCTATAAACAGTTAGTTGTAGGTTACAGGTTCCTTGAGGAATGACTAGCGCAAGAAGACTTGAATTAAAGTGAGGAATGATAACAGAAATATTTCTACAATAATTAACTGGAGACGTCCTCGCTGATCAGCCACATTTCCATATTGTGTGGTGTGATGAACATCGCAGCCTGTTTGATGCTAGAAGAGCCTTAAAATGTTGGTCTTGAGAGTGAAAGTTCATTCTTGACCTTGGAAACCACAGTTTACAAAACAATATCACCACAAGGTCCATTTAGTAGCTGTTCTGGAGCTTTCCATTGTATCGCACAGTCTTCATCAGCAGATGAAGTTTAAGGGCTTAAGGAGTTCTCTTCCATGCTTACTTAAAAAAAAAAAAAAAAAAAAGGTTCAAAGTTCATTCTTGACCTTGGAAACAAGACGAGAAGTCCTTAAACATGCTCAGAAAAATCAAAATCTGAACATCTACAATTCCTTGACAGTTGGGCAACTCTTATCTGCTGAGGAAGATTGCGTAATACGGTTGAAAGCTCCAGGCTTTGTGGTGACTAAATGTGGATCTTGTTTAGGACATGAATCAATGGTCTCTTGCTCGCTGATATTTCAGTCTGATATACAACTAAAAGATGAATTCAGTGAAATCTCTCAGTCAGTCTCCATGAAGAGACGCCTCCACCTCCAGAGGAGTCACGTGACCGAGCCGCTCAGGTACTGACCTGTACGAGCGTGGACGAGGCCAGAGTGGGAGACGGTGCCACGACAAACCTCAGCTGGTCCTCCTTCTCTGGGTCGATGTCCACCATCACCTCCCTCCATCCTTTCTGCGTCCTCTACCCAAAACAAACAAACCTAAACTTAGACAGGCCGCTGTATACAAAACACCTGAGAAGGGTTTGTTTGTATGAGGGCGCTGCAGGTTTCAACAACACCAAAGACACCAGAACACCACAGAGAAATGTGTGAAAGAGAGCAGTTGCTAGGACTGTTCTGTCTGAAGGGTTTTTCTTCATAAACAAATGAGTTTAAAAAAAAAGGTAGAACCAAGAAAAATCTCCTACCTATCAGAGGTTTCAAACTTTATTCTAAGTGTGATAAACAAGCTGTAAAAATATCACTTAAATAATGATTTAATTTCTTTTCATCCTATCACACAGGAAGAGTCACATCAGGACACAGAAACTTGGTTCTGTTCGCTGGATCTTCAAAAATCAGACAGTGTGAAAATACTTCAATAAGATCTGTTCAGAAATTCACGCTGAAACTACATATGCAGCTACAGCCTTTGATCACTCTGCTGATACTGTATGTCATTTTCATATTTCTTTAGATATTGTCACTATGTGAGGGATTGGACTTTATTATTTCACTTTGGCGCCATCTGGTGGTAGTATAATATAAAGACAGAAATGCAGCCCACTACAAGCCAGGGACACTGAGATGAATGGGCTGAGAGCAACACAACTTTCACTAGAATATTTTTCATTTTTCTACAAACAAATACTAACAAAAAGAGCAATAATCACATAAGAATTCTTGGCTTTAAACTAACCTGAAATTTGTGGATCGGCAGAGCGTCAAAGAACTCGTGAGCGAGAAAGATGCTGAATCCTGTGAGAAGACGAGAGAAACTGACTGTAAGATAATTAGGCAAATGACAAAAATGTTTGCCAACAAAGCTGGCAAATACATTTTTACTTCCTTATACGGTCTGAAGAAAAAGAATATAAACAAGAGCAAAACATGTCAAAACACCCTGTGGAAAGCAAGTGTGCTGATATGCGTTTTAGCTCATATTTAATAAAACATTGTTTTTATTAACCATCCACTTGAGTGTCTGGAATTGGACACTGCCCATAGATTATAGCCTTTTTAAGATAAATTTTTTGATTAATATGACATGTTATGCCTTAAAAAGTTACTCAACTGATTTAGCATTGCACTCCTACAACATTGTCAAACTCATGATGGAGATTTTTTTTTTTTTTTTTAAAAGGATCTAAATCGATGCAGCAGAGATATCATCTTTTTCATTCCTCACATTCTTCTTCCTTGTCAAAACCTGATCCTACATTACCCACAATGCAACTCGACTGCCAACATTTGGATGTGTTATGCTAGCAGCGGCTACTGTAGCCTGGAGCCTCCAGCCTGCAGCAGAGATGAGCAGCGAGCTACAGAGTTCTGGTAAACTCACTTCTTTCTCCACACCAACAGATTTTTGTCATTTTCAAACTTAGTAGTCTTCAGCCCCAACTGACGCGGACTCAAGTGACATCACCTGAGTACATTTATCAGACTTCACACAGCTCCCTGTGGAGTTCCTCTTTAACGAATGCTGATTGGAGAATTTGATCAGAATTCACACAGTTAGCCAGCAATGTTTTCTTCTTCTCTTTTGTCTTATTATTATTTCTTAATAACCACTATTATTTTCACTACTGGCTGCAGTGCTAATGGCAGTAAGACCAGTAGTAATCATAGTAGTTGCATTAAGAGTTGCAGCAGTCGTATTAGCAGCAGTAGTAGTCAGTTAGTTTGTTATTTATTGCCCACATGGTGCCCAGACAACAAAAATACAGTTGCAGTGAAGAAACATTTGTCAGACATGAATATAACTTCATATAACATTACATGTAAGAAGTATTCTGTCCCTCGACAAATAAAATCTGCCCCAGCAAAGGTTCCTTTCCGAAAAGCTCAAGTTTTTATAATCATCCAATCAAAAGAACTCATTAGACCTTTTACTAAAAAGTGTGATTAATTGTAGCAGGTGTTGTAATATTCTGGATTTCAGTGAGTTTCTGAGATTTTTCCATCCTGATAAGAACATCACGGGTGGAAACACTTGGAAATCATCACAAATCACCGACTTCCCAGCAGCTTTAACCCAAACCTGTTTCTGCTTCGGTGTACCTGTGGGGACGTCGTCTAGGCAACGGTACCAGGACACCGGCAGCCCGGCAGCAGTTTCCCCGCGGCGGTAGACCTGCTCATCCTCGGCGTCTGCCTCCTGGCTGCGGTTCCCGGTCAGATTCTGGGCCTGGATACGACTCAGAGCCGGACTCACCTCGACCAGATGGAGAGACACCGAGGCCTCGCCGAGCACGGACCGCAACTGACTGAACACCTGGAGAAATAAAAACAACACAGAAAATAATATCACCACTTCATTATACAGATGAACAGCACATGATAATAATGTATTATGTTTAAACATGTTCAGCATCAGTAAGAATACAGCTGAGAGAAATTAACTTGTATCTGGATTTTTGGAAAAGTAAAGGTCTATGTTAAATATTAAATGATTATGATACAAATTCAGGCAAAAATGTTAACATATAAATAAATACAACAAATATACCAAATAGAATTAAATACATAAAGTGAATTATTTGATTTTACAAGTTTGTTTTTGCATTTTTGATGTAAAATGAAACTGTGCTTTGAAAAGTAATTAAAAACATAACCAATGCTCTCTATCTCACACTTCTACACCTATTTGTACCTATGAGGACCCTCACTGACATAAAACATTACCAAGCCCCTAACCATAACCTAAGTGAGGACCAGTCCTCACTTTCCCAAAAATGTCTAAAACGCCTCACAAGGGTACAAAAAAAACAAACACACACAGGATGAGGTTAGCTTAACTTAGCACAAAGACTGTAACTGGGGAAACAGCTAGCCTGGCTCCATCCAAAGGTAACAAAATCCACCTACCAACACCTCTTAAGCTCACTAATTAACACATTATATAATCGTTTGTTTCATCCGTACAAAAACTGATGTGTAAAAACCAAACATGTGATTTTATGGGATGTGTGTGTGTGTGTGTGTGTGTGTGTGTGTGTGTGTGTGTGCCGGACCATTTCTTGGCCGGTAGCAGTAACTTCCTGGAGTCTCCACTGGTTGCCCGGAAACCTCACATTGAGGACAAGACTCCAGGAAGTCACTGCATGCAAAATACTTCACACTTCTAATGTATTTGTAAAACTCCCTCTGTAACAGACAGGTCTGTAGTAGAGCGCTGATCTGATGATGATCAGCATGAAGTCCTGCTGCTGTACTAAATAAAGTTCGTACTCTGAGGACGTCACCGGCCAACGATCCTTTTCCAGGTCCGAGCTCGACCAGCTGCAGCTGTTTGGGTCGACCTGCTCCCATCCACTCACTGATGATCCACACTCCGAGCAGCTGGAAGAAACAACAAACATGTTCAAACACTTAAAAACAAGGAAAAGGTCAAAGGTGCTGTCACAAGTTTTCTTATCTGACTGAGGAGAAATGTGCTGTTTCCTATTAGCTTTCCTGCTAAGAGATGTAACTTATTTCTGGAACTCGCCCGAACTTTAAGCAGAAAGACTTTTTGGCAAAAATAGACAGAACTAGGGCTGAAACAGTTATATGATTAACCAATTAGTCAGTCTGCAGGAAAATAACCAGTAAAGAGTGTGAAGTTTAATTAATCAGTTATCAATCATAAGTTTGCTTTTCTTTATTTTGTATAGATATGAAATGCTTGCAGTGTTTTTTATTACTGTAGTACTGTAATTGGAAGTTATGTTAAAGCTATTTTCATTGCTTTTTCAAAAGTTCAAATATATTTTCATGTTTTTCAAAATATGGAAAACTAGATTTTAAGTCCAAGTTTTCCAGGATTTCCACGTCTTTGAGGAATCTGCTGATATTTATTACTATATACAACTAACAGTAAGGTAAAACAAACAGGTTGTTGAAAGGTATTCTTGGACAACAATCTAAGCTAATCTAAGTAGCTGTAGATGAGGTGGGTTGAGTGGATACATAATGTAAAATAAAACATTTAATCTCAAATTAACTCCTGTAATAAACTGAGAAACATGACAGCTCACCTCGCCGAAAATCTGACTGATTTCTGGTGATGTGATGAAATCCCCGTCAGGTCCCAGCATGTTGTTCCTGACATAATAACCCTGAAAGATAAAACAAATCAGTCTGAGTGACGGACGACAAACAACACAAGCAGCAATTAACTCAATCAGCAGAAGCAGCAGAGGGTGTGAAACTATTTCAGGTTTTAAAGGAACAGTTCATCTTAAAACAGAAAATCAAAATGTCAAATCATATGAAAAAAGGACATACTGGGGCAAACAAGGCATCTCTAGACTCACGGTTCAATGATTTTCATGCAAAACAGTTGGATTATGCTGCACGAGTCATTTTCCGCAGTTTATAATTTTACACTTTCAAATCTCAACCAGACTCCTTCACTGTTATTGATAAAACACTCATCAGATCAATTAGTGGCTTTTAAAAGCTCCATAAAGAAAAATGTTTGATATTACAGCCGAATCAGAACACTCACTGTCATGAGAAAGCACCGATAGTAGTGCCAAAACCACTGAGAATCAACACCCACTAGGTTTGGTCTATAAAATGTCAGCATATTGTAAAAAAAAAAAAAAAAAAAAAAAAAGGTTTACTGTAATAGAAGACTAAGAAAACCTGAAAATATTCACATTTCAGAAGAAGGAACTAGTGAATTAAAAAAAGACCTAAACGATCAATTGATTATCAAAATTGTTGCAAATTCAATTTCTGTCAATCGACTAATCGATTAATCCACTAATCGTTGTGGCTCCAATCTGAAGACGTCATTTTGAGCTCTGGAAATTTATGAAGAACATGAATTTTTTTCATTTTTGTTTTACTTCATAATTAATCAATTAATCAAAACTATTTTGGTTAGGTTGCTATGTGGCTGCTATGGTGTGTATTTGGAGTTTTGGCGTGGAAAGGTGGGTTGTTGCTATGGCGTTCCAAGGTGGTTGTTATGGTGATTCTGGGTGGTTGCTAGGGATTTAATGGTGCCAAGTAAAGATTCATTTATAGAGCACTTTTCAAAACAAAAGTTACAAAGTTCTTCACAATATAAGCAGTTAAATATCAAACAGGCAAGATAGTAAGGATGTGCTTGGGCCCAGTAAGGGTGGCTGTCTCTGTCGCCCTCCAGTGGCCAGATGCAATAATGACAGAGTGGAAAACTTTATCTTTATGCTTAAATATGTCTCCAGATTTCAGGGTGACTGATTATCGCTTACCGTCACAGGGTTGGTGAGCACCTCTCTCATGTACTCTGACACCGGAATCGGACCTGTGGCTTTTATTTTGGAGGTCAGGTGTCGCAGCATGGAGGGTCGGGGCTTTTCCTCACCTGTTGGAGGGCTGCAGAAGAGTCTGGTCTGAGCTGCTCGCCACCTCACTGTCAAACACAAACATTAAAATAACATTTTTAAAAGTAAAAAGCTTTTCCTGAATGAAATGTCCAATGATTTACAAACACAATCACTCTAAAAAACAAGGAAACTTCTGTCCCTCCAGATAGTTTGTAAGGTTGTATAGGTGTATATTTAAATCAATTTACAATTCAGAACCTAAAATTAAAATATAGCAAACCGTCAACCATCCAATATCCAAGAAAACGTAATATTTGGCCAGCGATGTTACTGTACAAGTGTAATATTAAATCGTGTTCAAATCCAAAGCATTGATCAGATCATCACTGCACTCACCTGCTGCTGTTGTATTGACAGGATAGATGAAGACTCTGCTGATCACCTGCAGTGTTTTAACACCACAACAAACCCTCATTCTGCTGTATGCTAATCTAAATACAACTAGGACACTATTCTAATATTTGACTTTGGTAGCATTACAAGACAAATGTAGTTAAATCGTAACTTTAACTTCAACCACATGGACAAACTCTGCTCTGCCCTCTTGACAGCACAGCGGCTACCTAGCCTAGTTAGCATTAGCCACGTTGGCTACAAGTACGATAACGGTCATGTCAAAGACGAACAGAACCGCAGCCGGAAATAATGTTTTAGCTTCGGGTGCAAACGATAAAAATATACATATGTTCATTTGTGTCTGTCTGTCGTTTAAAGTAGCTTAAAGCTACAAAGTCCTTGTGTAGAGCGAAATGCTAACGCTAACAGTGATGAACGTTAAGCGAGCCGCAATGAAAGATATAACATCCGGCTATCCTTTCACAATAAAACACTTTTAGCTGGACATGTTTGTAGTGTCAAATGGAAACAAAATGAACCGTTTTAGAATTAATTTTAAACAAATCTGAGTCAGTCTGAATCTTTGTATGTATTTCCTTTATTATATAGGTTAATTAATCAATGAGAAAAAACAGGAACTCATAGGCCATGGCTAGCAGTTTAAAAAATACTGATCTCATCAGTCCAAATACCCAGAGCAGAACCCCAGTATGTTATAAAAATCACATTTTATTTATTCTTTTAACTCCCTACATAATGGTCTTAATGTTGTTTCTAAGCTTTCTCTACACTTATTTACAGATGCATGATTCTGGTGGAAATGACTAAATCTTAAAATTTAATTAATTCACTTTTTGTTTAAAAGTCAAATCTTAAGATCATCAGAAACAGCCTTAAAAACCAGCATGTAATAATATTTGTGTAATCGTAGATTGTAATAGCAGTAAAAATAAACTTTATACCTTTAGTACAAAAAAGACACAGTCGAAGCTCAAAGTGCTATACGTTAAGAAAAGAAAGCAGAAAATGTAAATAACTGTTAAAACTTTAAAGTACATACAAAAGGAGGAGGGGAACAAAACAATAAAATAATGACAGAAGAAAAAGAAAAAGTGAGATAATAGTTTTACAATTTGAAAGAAATAATAAAGAAAAAATGAAAAGAGCAATATACTTATTAACCTTGAACTATAATCTAAGATGAGCACATCCATCACTGAGCACAACAAAGTGCATGACAGCAAATTCATCGAGCAACATGTGTCATATATTATGCTCATTTACATTTTAAGCAACTACCCATATACAGCTGCGATCAAAATTATTCAACCTCCATTGCAAATCAGGTTTATTGTCAAAATGTACAGACTTTCAGCTGTTTGCAATGAACATATCAAACAAAAGCAACTGAAATAGCTCAACACAGCAAATGCTTCAAGTGGGTTCCCCAAATTCAACTGAAAATGCAACTTATAATGACTGAATAGAATCCCTCACATCAGCACAAATGTGCAAAACAGGTGTTGTCTCAAGCACACCTGATGCAACTAATCAAGGCCTTCATTAGTTGCACCAGGTGTGCTTGAGCTGGAACACATGAAATACCTGAACTGGCTGGGGGTTTGTTGAGTGTCACATTTGACTGCATGTCAAAAAAAATGGTCCAAAAAGTTAAGAGAAGAGATCATCGCTCTTCACAAACAAGGAACAGGATACAAAAAGATAGCGAAGGCACTGAATGTTCCTAGAGACGCTGTTGGAAGCATAGTTCGCAAGTTCAAGGAACAGTGGTTATGCTACCTGGACGGGGCAGCAAAAGGAAGCTATCAGCGGCTGCAACCAGATGTCTGAGAAGGCAGGTTGTGAAAAACCCTCAAGTGACTGCTGAAGACCTGCAGCAAGACTTGGTGGCAACAGGCACTGAGGTTTCAGTGAGCACAGTAAGACGCGTACTGAACGCAGACGGTTTCCATGCCAGAACTCCAAGACGTACACCGATAGTGACACAAAGGCACAAGAAAAGTCGGCTCCAATATGCTCAATAAGCCACAGAGGTTTTGGGATTCTGTTATGTGGCGTGATGAAACAAAACTGGAACTTTTCGGCACGATGGATATGCTGAACAGAAGACTCTGCCCACAGTTAAGCATGGTGGTGATGCCCTGGGGCTGCTTTGCATCCTCTGGCACTGGAAACCTGCAGCGTGTGGAAGGCAAGATGGATTTGTTGAAGTGTCAGTAAATCCCAGGAGAAAATGCCATGCAGTCTGTGAGGAGGCTGAAGCTTGGGCGTCACTGGACCTTGAAACAGGACAATGATCCCAAGCGTACCTCAAATTCCACCAAGGCTTGGTTGCAGAAGAAGTCCTGGAAGATTCTACGGTGGCCATCGGTCACCTGACTTGAACCCCATAGAAAGTCTGTGGTGGGATTTGAAGAAGGCGGTTGCAGCACGCAAACCCAAGAATATTCCTGAACTGGAGGCTCATTGCTCATGAGGAACGGGCTAAGATTCCTCAGGAACGCTGCTGGAAGCCGGTGTCTGGCTCTGCATCTCATTTGCAGCAGGTCATAACAGCAAAAGGGAGCTCTAAGTACTAAAGCCGCTTGCCATGAAGGGGTTGAATAATTTTGAGACTGGACAAGTTGTCATAAGTTGCATTTTTTTCAGTTGAATTTGGGGAAACACTGGAAGCATTCGTTGTGTTCAGTTATTTCAAATGCTTTTGTTTGATTTGTTCAATGCAAACAGCTGAAAGTCTGTACATTTTGACAATAAACCTGATTTGCTATGGAGTTGAATAATTTTGATCACAGTTGAATGTTTAGTTATTCCTTCTCCGTTGTGCATTGTGCCACTAGTTCACCTTCTACACCCCGTTCTGAAGAAGAAGCTTTTTTACAATAATCCCTCCTGAAAATGATCATAAAGCACATTAACAGAGATGAGCAAAGCTCTGATGGCAGGAGTTTGATTTGTTTGGTTAGTTGATGGTAGCGTAGAAGCTGCTGGGATCAGCGGAGGAAGCTTTCACGACCGCGTAGGTCACCGCATCACCTTCATCATTTTTACAGTGAACCTGTCAGGAAACAGCACAATATAAATAAAGAAACAGGATATGACACGCACTACCACGCTATAAAAGACAACAGTGCGAAGGAGCATTAACGGTATCCAACAGTAAAACACAACATAACCCAACGCAGTGCACTGCAGCTCAGTGCAACACGACGTGCAAAACAACACAAAGCGACACATCAGACAATGTGACAACATGCAAAACAACATCATCACACCAACACAGCAGATTAGAACACAATGTAACACAGTACAACACAACGCACAAGCAAAGGGTTGGACAAACTGATGCACTTGAATGTGAAAAGGGAGACGTTCCTGAAAACGTTTCTTCTTCATTCACTGATATCACAAGTACAGCCGATCAGACAGCTTACCCGGGCTTTACTGTTCTTGGTCTTCCTGGTGTAGCTGACGGAGGCGTAGGAAACACCATCTTCAGGATCAGCCTACACAGAGAAGACAACATGATGGCGGCTCAGTAACATGCGGATTAATACTGACTCGCTCTTCTAACTTTATCCCGTTCTATTTTATCACAGTCAGCATTTCAGATTGTGTTACTTCTGCCCAGAAGGTCGTGTTATGTCTCTTTCAAACGATGTCGCAAAATGTTGTATAGTAGTTTTTTTGGTGGCGGTTTGGCCTCTGACCCTGGTTTTACAACCCACTGTTTGACTCTCATGTTCTCTTCTGGTGTAGTCCAGTTGCATCTTCTAACTTCCCTTTTTATCTTTCTCGCACACTCTCACGCTCTCAGGACTGTACCGACAGTAAAATACAGTTATATTTCAGAGAACAAATGCAAGCAACGTTGACGGGTTTCTGGTTTCCGACTGAGTCACTGCAGGGTTTGAGGTCAGCTCCTGCAGCAAAACACATTTGGTCACCAAGCATGTTACAGTTCAGTTAATGCACATGTTGTCAGGGCACAGTCCGAACAGCACCTGTGCAACGTATGCAGCACATCTGTGCAGGCTTCAGGTACAGGTAGTGTGATGGGACTGTCAAAACATCTTCAGATCTACAACTTCAGTCCAGCGGATGAATTCAGTTTGACTTGAGATGCAATCCACCACAAATACTGCGTCTATGAAGCCGATAATGTTGTGTTTGTGTTGACACTGTGTCACAGAGGAGTTGATTCAACTCTGTCAGCGTTTCAGAGGCTGTAATTGAAGGTGTTCATGGCTGGATTAGTAAAGTAAAAATGAGCTTTGGGCCCCTTTTTGCTTTTCCTCACAATCACTTCCTTGACCTTTGCTGCTGCAACAGCGTAGCTTTAATTCAACACAGTCGGTACTGTTTATCTCGTCTTATCCTTTCTCAGCTATAGACTCAAAATGTATAGTGAATAACAGTTTTTAAACTCACAACATTGTCCTTCATCCGTGTTTTGTTCCCTGAAAAGACAAAAAAGAGGGTCGACTTAAGCTTCCACAGAGAAAATCCAGTTAATAAAACTTCTTGTTTCTACAAGTTTCATCTGTGGCTGCTCTCACCTTTAGTTCTCTTCCATCTGATGACAGCAACAGCGATTACTAAGAGTGCAGCTAAAACCACAGCCACAATGATGTACAACCACCACCAACCTGGAACGATAATGAAAATGTTTTAAGCATTTTGGCTCCAGTTTTCTGTTCTGTTCAAAATCCTGTCGCTAACAGAGAGTGTTTAAAGATTGATTTGATAGTTTTAACCAAATCAGACGGTCACTTTTATTACAGAAACTGCATCCAATAAAAACACAGTCAGCAAAATAACCCCTGCGGTTGAAAGCTCGAAAAGTTCTTTTGCCTGCAGGTCTTTGCTAACTGTGAATTTAGTAGAAACAGACACATAAACATGTTGACTCTGCCTTGTAGTTCTGTTGAAGCATCATTGATTGCAGACGCTGTCGTGGTGATACCTGCTTTTCTGCTGTTTTCAGTTGTTGTTGATTCAGTTGTTGCTGTTGTTGTGTCCTCACCTGAACAGATGAACACAACTCAACAAACTTGTGTTGTGATGTAATATTAAAACTTCAAATCCACGAAATAAACAAATATTTTAGGTCGTTATTCTCGTCAGTTTGAAGTGACTTTAAACAGCTCATCATATTCTCACCTGGTTTATCACCTGAGGGCTGAAGTCTGAAGGGAAACAGCTGCACTTTGTTGCCATCAGTCACTTCACATGTAAGGAAGTTAGACCTCGATGTGTGAATGTAATGAGAAGTCAGGAAGCTCACAGAGGCACTGCAGAGAGACTGTGATGTCACCAAGTCTTTGTTATCTTTAGCCACATCTTGACTTGCATACAGCCACTTCACTGTGTGTCCACATGGTTCAAATGTCGACACAGAGCAGTTTAACGTCACCTTATCAGGGTCCTTATGTTCAGTCACTGGAGAAGATGGAGATATTGTGAGAGAGAGACAAAAAGAGTGAAATTAACTTCATCACTGTGATCATAATTATTGTAATGTTTCAGTATATTGTTCTAACAAGACAGTTTGAGCTGAAAACAATATGATGTAAATACTCACTGGTAACAACAGACAAATGAACCTCAGAGTCCGGACCTTGTTTGTCTCCTGATCTGAACTGTCTGCAGGAGTAACGACCAACATCCTCGACTGTGACGTTCTTTATAACCAGAGAACAGCTCGCTGTAACACTCAGTCTGTCTGATTTAGCTTTGGCTCTTTCAACAATCTGCCCAAGATCAATCAGTGTTACCACTGCTGTGTTTCCTGAACCAACAAAGAGCCATGTAGTACCGTCACATTTTTGCTGACCGTCTATCACATTTTCACAAGGCAAAGTGACTTCATCTCCAACTCTGACAGTGAAGGAGAGGGGAAGTTTTTCAGCTGCTGCTGTTGAGAAAATTATGAAAAATAAAGTGAAATGAGAAAATGTCTGTTATGTTCATAGTTAGTGTGACGATTATTTCTTTATCTTTGGTTTCCAAGAGTTCACTAAACTCACCTCGTTAGAAACAACAGATTTGGTTTTCTTAGTTAAATAAAATCTAGCTAATAAAGAACCTTTAATGATATCGATTAAGGTGTTTTTTGCAGCGTGCCTTCCATTTATATATGTGATATATGTATTCTTACCTGTAAACTGAAGCACCGCTATAAGAAATAAAGAAATCCATTTGAACTCAGCCATCGTGATTCTCTGTCTCTCTCCTTCTTCTGTCTCTTGTTCTCGTGCTCACAACTGTCTGAGTCTCTAAAGTAGTGCTTTAGTAGAGCGATGCTGCATCTACTTCCTGTGGTTAGTATGATGTCACTTCCTCATAGTTACTTAAGTTCTTGTCGATGTCCCAACAGCCAAAAACTCATTTTGACATTTTTGGAATGTAGTTTTGTCTCATCCACAGTGACCCCAAATTCTTGATCAGCAATATGAGATGCAGCCATCAGTAAAGATGTCAGAGGTCTCACGTTCACACTGTGTCCAGTCCTGCTGTGTATTTGTGGCAATGACGTGTTTCACCTCCTAAAATGAAGAAGAGGAAGTTGCAGGTGTGAAGATTGTTAGTTAAGATAAATGTTTGCAAAAATGCAACTTGTTTTCTTCAGATAGTGTTTATTAGCAAACAGACTTCAGTTACTTTTTCTCAGAGATCTGAAGGGGAAGTGTTTTGATGAGAATGTGGTTAACAGCAGCAGCAGAGCTCTGGAGGTGTTACCCTCTAATGATGACCAGATAAACGTCAGAAACACATGAGGCTCACAGGAACAGACAGGCCACACTTGATTAGGACACGAGACAAAGAGGCGCTTATCGAATTCTGTTGGAAACTACTTTAACCCCTGGAAGGTTTGGGGTCACTGAGACTCGTTGCAGCAAACGGTTAAAACATTGATGAGCGTCCAGACTGAACCGTCTTTAACTGCCGGGACGTAGAGCTTCAGGCCTCCACAATATGTAGCAGCAGGTCTGTTCCTGTTGTTTTCACAGGAAATGGTTTGGCATAAATAGATGTGTGAAATGTATTTACATTCACATTAGGTCAGAGTAGGTGGTCGTGTGCATCCAAAGCCTCTGAAAGTAGCCTGAGTTATTAGATTTCTGTGCATGCTCAGGTCACTTTGGCTGCATTTCTATCTGTATTTAGACACATTTGAGTTCCCAGTGAGAACAGAGCTGTTCAACCCAACAGAGGGAAGGTTTACTACTAGAAGTGGACAAGAGGAGGGAGGTTGTGCTACTAGTAGAGGCGGGACATTCATAGAAAACAATATTTCATTATGACACTGTTAGTACATGAAGGAATCCCAAAACACAGTGTAGAATTAAGTGGTAAACATTTCTTTATTTGCAGATTATATTGTTATCAGATATAATAAAGAGAAGACTGTTACTGACTCCATGATGTTATTTAACTGCAGTGGAGTCTTTTCTCTGGTGAGTTGATGTTGATATGGAAGTTGTTGATCAGCGGAGTCTGACTGAGGCAGAAGGGTCTCCAAAGTTTTCATAGTTCACCACACCATCATCTTCATCATCATTCACCTGTGGAACACAACACAAACAAACCCTCACTCTGACACACTGTAACTGACAACTTTCACAGCACTGACCCACATTTAACACAAGGAAGTAGGAAATAATCTGACAGCACCTGAACGCACCATCAGTTACTGTGTTTCTGCCACTGACAGAGGAAGTGTTGATGTGGCAACGAAGGACATGCAGGGGGAAAGTATATAGTATGAAAATGTACTTTCTATATATACTATATAAAAGTATATATAAACTGACACATTTTCCTCCCAGCTGACTGCTGGAGTTTTGAAACTGAACACAGTTCACAGATGAATCAGCAGAACCTGAACGCACCATCAGTGACTGTCTGATCTGATCTTTACCTGACTGGCTGCTGGACCAGAACGCTTCACTGTTCGGCTTCTTACTGAGTTCAAAACCTGCACAAACACAAACAGGGAGACATTCACAGTCCTGCATTACAGTAACATGAACAGTTAGCACCAGCAGCTTATCATCATTTACACTGACTCACAGTCCCTGATCATTCATATACATTTCAGTTTTACACATCGTTCATTCAGTTTTTATTTTCAGCTCACAGTGTTGTCGTCAGGTGGTCTCTGGTTCCCTGGAAAATAAAGCACAGAGAAACATTTCAGCTCTAAACTTACAGTTTGTGTTAATCAGTCCAAACAAATGTTTCTCACCTCGAGCTCTGATGAGAAGAACAGTAATCGCAGTGATTAGGAGGAGTTCAGCCACACGCATAACCAACATTATGTAGTTCAGAGCAGAACAATCTGTACAAGCTGTGGAACAGAAAAATAATGTCAGAGAAGAAAGTTAACAGAAAAACCATCAGAAGCACAAGACACGTGTTTAGCCGTGCTAGTGGATCCAGGGATGGCAGTGTCAACCACTTTGGTCCAGACTGAAATATCTCAACAACACATTTTCAGAGCGTTTGATTTATTGATTGCTCTCAGATGTAAAGAGAATTTCAACAAATATAACAAAAATGCTTCTGAAATACATTACCTGCCCTAGCTTTAATACATCCATGACAGCTTCACCGAGCTCCTAGCATGGCTGCAGACTCTTAGTCTGGTTCATGTGCATTTCAAATATTTTGGCTACTTAACAATACAAAAAACATTTTTGTGCTGTGAAAATCAAATTCAAGTAAACTTGTTTACATAAAAGATGAAGAACTCCCATATGTGTTTCACATGTTAGAAACCTCATTTTGGCTGCAGCTTTCTGTTCAGTTCAAAATCCTGTCGCTAACAGAGGAGAGAATTACATGTGATTTTCAAATGTGTTTAAAGATTCATTTGATAGTTTTAACCAAATCAAACGGCCACTTTTGGTACAAAAACTGCATCCAGTAAAAACACAGTCTGCAAAATAACCCCTGTGGTTGAAAGCTCCACAAAAAAAATAGAAAGTGCAACGACAACTAATTTAACCAACTACATTTTTTGGATGTGTAAGGTATGGTGTTAAACCCTTTTGTTCATTCGTGTTACCCAAAAAAAGCTGAAGTTGAAGGGCCTCGTGGTCGTGGGTTGAGAAAACTCTTTTGTCTCTTTCCAAAAGGTTTGTTTGCTTCTGTCATTGGGTCCGTACGAATGTAAGGAACATTTCAAAAGACTGATTTATCAATAGCTGCTGTGTAGAGCATTTCAAAACTTTCAACCATTTACTAATGAAACACAAACCACAAAACCCCAAACAACAGAAAACAGAGACACAAAGTGTCTGTCAGTATCTAAAAGTTCTTTTGCCTGCAGGTCTTTGCTAACTGTGAATTTAGTAGAAACAGATACATAAACATGTTGACTCTGCCTTGTAGTTCTTTTGAAGCATCACTGATTGCAGACGCTGTCGTGGTGATACCTGCTTTTCTGCTGTTTTCAGTTGTTGTTGTTGATTCAGTTGTTGCTGTTGTTGTGTCCTCACCTGAACAGATGAACACAACTCAACAAACTTGTGTTGTGATGTAATATTAAAACTTCAAATCCACGAAATAAACAAATATTTTAGGTCGTTATTCTCGTCGGTTTGAAGTGACTTTAAACAGCTCATCATATTCTCACCTGGTTTCTCACCTGAGGGCCGAAGTCTGAAGGGAAACAGCTGCTCTTTGTTGCCATCAGTCACTTCACATGTAAGGAAGTTAGACCTCGATGTGTGAATGTAATGAGAAGTCAGGAAGCGCACAGAGGCACTGCAGAGAGACTGTGATGTCAGCAAGTCTTTGTTATCTTTAGCCACATCTTCACCCGCATACAGCCACTTCACTGTGCGTCCACATGGTTCACGTGTCGACACAGAGCAGTTTAACGTCACCTTATCAGTGTCCTTATGTTCAGTCACTGGAGAAGATGGAGATATTGTGAGAGAGAGACAAAAAGAGTGAAATTAACTTCATCACTGTGATCATAATTATTGTAATGTTTCAGTATATTGTTCTAACAAGACAGTTTGAGCTGAAAACATTATGATGTAAATACTCACTGGTAACAACAGACAGATGAACCTGAGAGTCTGGACCTTGTTTGTCTCCTGATCTGAACTGTTGACAGTCATAACGACCAACATCCTCGACTGCGACCTTCTTTATAACCAGAGAACAGCTCGCTGTAACACTCAGTCTGTCTGATTGAGCTTTGGCTCTTTCACCAATCTGCCCAAGTCTAACCAGCTGTACTGCTGCTGTGTTTCCTGAACCAGCAAAGAGCCATGTAGTACTGTTACATTTTTGCTGACCGTCTATCACATTTTCACAAGGCAAAGTGACTTCATCTCCAACTCTGACAGTGAAGGAGAGGGGAAGTTTTTCAGCTGCTGCTGTTGAGAAAATTATGAAAAATAAAGTGAAATGAGAAAATGTCTGTTATGTTCATAGTTAGTGTGACGATTATTTCTTTATCTTTGGTTTCCAAGAGTTCACTAAACTCACCACGTTAGAAACAACAGATTTGGTTTTCTTAGTTAAATAAAATGTAGCTAATAAAGTACCTTTAATAATATTGATTAAGTTGTTTTTTGCAGTGTGCCTTCCATTTATATATGTGATATATGTATTCTTACCTGTAAACTGAAGCACCGCTATAAGAAATAAAGAAATCCATTTGAACTCAGCCATCGTGATTCTCTGTCTCTCTCCTTCTTCTGTCTCTTGTTCTCGTGCTCACAACTGTCTGAGTCTCTAAAGTAGTGCTTTAGTAGAGCGATGCTGCATCTACTTCCTGTGGTTAGTATGATGTCACTTCCTCATCGTTACTTAAGTTCCTATCGATGTCCCAACAGCCAAAAACTCATTTTTACATTTTTGAAATGTAGTTTTGTCTCATCCACAGTGACTGACAGCGACCCCAAATTCTTGATCAGCAATATGAGATGCAGCCATCAGTAAAGATGTCAGAGGTCAGAGGTCGCAGCAGCCTGACAAAGATCCTGTGAAACTGGAATGAGTGTGTAAAGAAGACAAAGTCACTGATTACAAGGCAAAGGAACATGTTACAGTGTACAGTAAAGACAGCAGTGTCTGAGTTTATTTCACATCAGTACTTCACCTGTGGTTTGGAGGTTTTTCATTCTCACTGCAGACACGAGTAGTTGGACATTTAACATGTGTGAAATGTATTTACATTCACATTCGGTCAGAGTAGGTGGTCATGTGCATCCAAAGCGTCTGAAAGTAGCCTGAGTTATTAGATTTCTGTGCATTCTCAGGTCACTTTGCCCAACCAGGTGACATCAACAGCAGGAAGTGGTTCTTCTTCTTGGGTTTTCGCATATGTCCCACAACATTTACATTTTAAAACATAAAGAAAACAAATGCAATGTTTCATGTACATTTCTTAATCACATTTTCTTTTTCAATTAAAAATGTAACATATGGAAATTGACGTTTCGGTTTTTCAAGTACCGAAACGCTGACGTGACGTCGCTTTCCGGCTCGGAGAAGATTAGCGGTGGCACATCAGCGGTGTGAATGGAGAGGAGATGGCAGAGGGAAGTGACGGATCAGGAAGTGAGCTTGGAGGAATGGAGGTAGTTGGCGGGAAAATGAAGGTTGGAATACTGTACAGAGGATTAACGGCAGACGAAAGCGTAAAAAACAGAGACAGCAAAATGAAGGTTCACACTCAGAAGAGACTGATAATGAGCGAAATATAGTAGTAACAGGAGATCGAAAGGAAGACTACAAAGCAATCATTAAACTGGTTCAAGAAGGTTCCTCATTTGGTGAGTGGAACCTGATTCAACTAACTAAATCAATAAACAAATTGATAGGTGAGGTGAAAAGTGCAAGAGTGCTGCGTAATGGCAGTACTCAACAAGGCAAGGCTATCAGATTAAATAAGATCACAGGTAAGAGAGTGCAAGGAACACTGATTAATGATAAAAAGATGGTCCGAGGCGTAATTTGTGCAGACAGATCAGATTAAAGAAAATGTGGCAAGTAAAGTAAAAGTGCATGAAGCAAAACGCCTGAAAACCACCAGAAATATGACAGCCTGTCAGTTATGTGGATTTTTGATGAGGAAAGACTACCATCCAAAGTATATATTGGGTATATGAGCTACGAGGTCAGGCCTTATATGCCTCCACCATTGAGATGCTTAAAATGCCAAAAGTATGGGCACGTAGCGGCAGTGTGCAAAGGCAAACAAAGATGTGGGAGATGTGCCGGTGAACATGAATACGGAAAGTGCGAAAGTGGAACTAAGCTTACGTGCTGCAACTGTGGAGGGGAACACAGCTCTGCTTACCGGGGGTGCGAGGTCAGTAGGAGAGCAGCAGAAGTACAGCGACTGAAAATTTCTCGAGGGATTACATATGCCGAAGCAGCTAAAAAAAATAGTCTTGCAGACAGAGAAATCCAACACTAAGCCAGTTAGTACAGAGAGCAACAAAATGATATGGTGTGAGGGATGTAGCAAAGCAAAGGAAGACACACTGATTGTGGGGAAAAACTAGTTTATATTGTTCATGGTTGATGTTTTAAACTGTTCTGCACAAACAAATAATCAAAATAATAGTAAATGGAAATGGAGGGACGTCTAGCTCACAATCACAATCATGGGGTGACGGATCATCATGGCATTAACTATGTTACAGTGGAATGCAAGAAGCCTTATTGCAAATGGTCAGGAATTTAAAAAATGTTTCAAATCTACAAGATAAACCTAATATAATATACAAGAGACATGGCTGAGACCACAGTGGGATTTCATAATACGGGGTTATATAGCAATTAGGAATGATAGGAGGATTGGGAAGGGTGGTAGTGTGGCAGCATTTGTGCGGGATGGGAATTTAGGGAAAGAACACGAATCAATAGTGGTTAAGATCTGGGCAGGGAAGGATGAATTAGCAATAATTAATTACTATAACCCATGTAACAGGTTGTGCCCTGATACACTGGACATTGTGGGTGGGCAGGTACAAGGTATGGTGTTATGGTGAGACTTCAACGTGCGTGACACACTGTGGGGGAGTAAGAAAATGGATGCAAATGGTTTAATCATAGAGGAATTCATAGAGGAGAAGGGATTAGTATGTGTGAATGATGGGAGAGGTACTAGGTATAACAGTGCTCAAAATAAAGAAAGTGCAATCGATCTAACACTAGCCTCTAATGGAAAAGCTGGAATCACAACCTGGGAGGTGTTTAGTACGTCACCATTTGCTATTTGCTACAGGATGTTAGCTCATAGGGAAGACAGCGCACTCCTTGTAGTATTAAGGTTGTTTAATAAAGTTTGGGACACAGGAAAAATTCCAGTTGCATGGAAACAGTCATCATTGTACCATCAGACCCCTCTAACTATAGACCAATAGCACTTACTTCACAACCAGGGAAAACTACGGAGCGAATGGTAACGAAGAGGCTAACATGTTTTCTAGAAGGTAGAGAATTGTTTTCTCCTTTTCAAAGTGGGTTTCGTAAAGGAAGAAATACAGTGCACTCCATCTTACGCCTAGAGTCAGAAATAAGGAAAACCCAAACAAACAAGGAAATGGTGGTAGCTGTCCTGTTTGATGAAAAGCATACGATGTTGCGGAAGGAAGGACTACTCATCAAATGGAGTAAGTTGGGGGGGTGGCTGGACTTCTTATTTGGCAGGACAATAGAGGTAAGAGTAAGTACAGAGTACTCAAGAGTATATAGAGTTGAGAATGGAACCCCACAGGGCAGTGTTTGCAGTCCAGTTTTATTTAACATCACGATTAATGATGTCTGATCAAGTCAAGAAAGGGATAGGGAAACGCTGTTTGTGGATGACGGGGCCTTATGGATAAGGGGTCGAAATCGAACATATATGCAGAAGACAATGCAGTTGCGATGGTGGAGCAGTGGGCGAATAAGTGGGGTTTAAGTTACCCGTAGCAAAGACACAAGTGATGCGTTTTTCCAGACGTCATAAAGAAATATCCTTGAAACTATATGGCCAAACACTTGAGCAGGTGAATGTGATTAGGCTTCTAGGAGTATTGTTTGATGGAAAGCTGACTTGGAGGCAGCACGTCGATAAAGTAAAGGACAAGTGTAAAAAGGTCAACAATCTCTTAAGGTGCCTGTGAGGACGAGGTGGGGAGCAACCAGAGCATCATTGGTGAACGTAAACCGGGCTCTTATGAGAGCTACATTAGATTATGGATGTGTAGCTTACATGTCAGCAGCAGAGCGTCACCTTAATAAACTGGATGTGGAGCAGGTGCAAGGACTAAGAATACGCAGTGGAGCACTGAAACTTATGCTGGCATACTGGGTTAATCTGCAGGGTCACAGTAGCTCTCACCCTGCTAAGGCCATCCTGCAGGACTGTTGGGAGCACAATGAAACCAAATTTAGAAGCTTTGGATGGATAGGAGACATAAAAGCACAGAGTGTAGGTTTATGCAACATACAGTACAGTCCAACAGTCCCTTCTTCAGCTATTCCTCCCTGGCTTTGTGATGCCTATAGTAGATTTTAATATACAGCAACTGAAGAAGAAATCTGAACAGGGATCAGCTGGGAGGATAGCACAAAATTACACTGAGCAGCACTTTGCAGATAAGTTGGTGTTATTTACAGACGGTTCAAAAGACCCTGAGACTGGACGTACAGGAGCGCCAGTGTTCCTACCACAATGTGAAGTAGCTATTAAGAAAAGAACCGCAGATCACTTATCAGTATACACAGTTGAGCTTTGCAATGGTTAGAAGAAAACAACAAAAATAATGCACTAGTTGCATCTGATAGCTGGACAGCACTCACAAGTAGTAAATCTGTGAAATCATGCAGACAAGACATTCAATATACAATATACTTCATTTAATATACAGACTGCACAATAAGGGTCTGACCATTTGCTTCGTTTGGGTCCCTGCTCATGTAGGAGTAGATGGAAATGAGGATGCTGATATACTGGCCAAGCAATCGCTCAGATCACAAACAGTAAACATGAAAATTCCACTTTTGTAAAGCTGAGGGTAAAACAATCATAAAGAGACAAATGCAAAAAGTATGGCAAGAACACTGGGACATGAACGATACAGGAAGACATCTTTATAATACCCAGAAACTGGTTGGGTTGGGAAAAAGGCTGGGCAGGAACCGAAAGGAAGAGGCAGTCATTACGCGTCTCAGGATAGGACATACTGGACTTATGAATACACTTCATAAAATAGGTAAACACCCAACTGGTAGATGCACACACTGTGGGCATCCTGAATCTGTCCAGCATGTGCTGCTGGAGTGCACGGCCTGTGAGGAGGAGAGGAAGGAACTGACATCAGCATTAAAGAAAGCTAAGCTAAGTTTCACAGTAGGGAACATACTTGGAGATGCGACACAGGGAATATACAGTCATCTGATTAAATACCTGAAGGAAACAGGGTTAACAGAGTAAAGTTCTTAATTTGTTTGTTTTTTCTTTGTTTAGTTTTGTTCTATTTTTTGTCTTTTATTTGTCCGCCAAGCTACTGTTCCACACTCCAGTCCGGTAGGTGGCGGCAAAGCACCTGCAAGCTGGTTGCCAACCGCCAATCAAAATAGAAGAAGAAGAAGAAGAAGAAGAAGAAGAAGAAGAAGAAGAAGAAGAAGAAGAAGAAGAAGAAGAAGAAGAAGAAGAAGAAGAAGAAGAAGAAGAAGAAGACGACCTATCGTCAGGGCAGGACGGCCTTCAACCTAACAATATTTGGCTTGGTAGCATTATTTGACAAGACAAGTACAATTAAAATGTATCTTTAACTTCAACAACATGGATCATGTTTCTGCATCCACTGAGCCAATCTAACGCTGTAACAAGCAAACTATATTAAGACTCATACTGAGTCTCACGTTCACACTGTGTCCAGTCCTGCTGTGTATTTGTGGCAATGACGTGTTTCACCTCCTGAAGAGAAGAAGAAGAGGAAGTCGAAGGTGTGAAGATTGTTAGTTAAGATAAATGTTTGCAATAATGCAACTTGTTTTCTTCAGATAGTGTTTATTAGAAAACAGACAGGATTCATGATGTTTGACAGCACACATGAACAGACAGGTGAAGAGTCAAACTCCTCTCCCACCAGAATTTGACTCCTGATGTCCAGGTGCAACATGTCTTTAACTGCCGGGACGTAGAGCGTCAGGCCTCCACAATATGTAGCAGCAGGTCTGTTCCTGTTGTTTTCACAGGAAATGGTTTGGCATAAATAGATGTGTGAAATGTATTTACATTCACATTAGGTCAGAGTAGGTGGCCGTGTGCATCCAAAGCTTCTGAAAGTAGCCTGAGTTATTAGATTTCTGTGCATGCTCAGGTCACTTTGGCTGCATTTCTATCTGTATTTAGACACATTTGAGTTCCCAGTGAGAACAGAGCTGTTCAACCCAACAGAGGGAAGGTTTACTACTAGAAGTGGACAAGAGGAGGGAGGTTGTGCTACTAGTAGAGGCGGGACATTCATAGGAAACAATATTCACTTTCCATTATGACACTGTTAGTACATGAAGGAATCCCAAAACACAGTGTAGAATTAAGTGGTAAACATTTCTTTATTTGCAGATTATATTGTTATCAGATATAATAAAGAGAAGACTGTTACTGACTCCATGATGTTATTTAACTGCAGTGGAGTCTTTTCTCTGGTCAGTTGATGTTGATATGGAAGTTGTTGATCAGCGGAGTCTGACTGAGGCAGAAGGGTCTCCAAAGTTTTCATAGTTCACCACACCTTCATCTTCATCATCATTCACCTGTGGAACACAACACAAACAAACCCTCACTCTGACACACTGTAACTGACAACTTTCACAGCACTGACCCACATTTAACACAAGGAAGTAGGAAATAATCTGACAGCACCTGAACGCACCATCAGTTACTGTGTTTCTGCCACTGACAGAGGAAGTGTTGATGTGGCAACGAAGGACATGCAGAAAGAAATCAATAAATAAATTAAAGTAAAAGAAAATAAACACATACAGTATATATGTAGACTATCTCTATATATATAAATATCTGCATTGCTTAATGCTGCTAGAGCTTAAGTGAGATAATACTGTATGATGTGATGTAATTTAGGTGAACTGACCCTTTAATCTGGAACTCATAATGTTCAGTTTTTATTGACACTGTGTCAAAGAGGTGTTGATTCAGATCGATGGCGTCTTTGGACGCTGTAGTTTGTGTTGGTGTTGTAATGAACTGCATTATATTGTCATGTTTACCTAATATTCGCATCCACCTAATTTCAAATTCATATAAACATTTTTATTGTCATATTTTCTTCTTTTCCTTTTCCCTGCAACGAATCCTTTGAACATTTGCTGATACGACGACTTCAGTACAACACAGTGAGCCCTGTGTGTTTTTTCTCCTTCTATCTATATCTACAGTTCAGAATGAAGAACAGACATCACAAACACTGTTTGCTGTGTAAAGTACCAACTGTAAAAACGTTTCATTATTTTGTTGTAAAAACTCACTTTGTTTTCATCCATCTGTGTTTTTTTCCCTGAAAAGAGAAAGAGTCGACTTTAGTTTCCACAGTGCAAATCCAGGTTTATCAAAACTTCCTGTTTCTAAGTTTGATCTGTGAATGTTCTCACCTTTAGTTCTTGTCCACATGTTGACGGCCACAGCGATTATTATGAGTGCTGCTAAACCCGCAGACACAATGCTGAACCTCCACCAGTCTGGAAAGAGAATGAAAACGTGAAAAGTATTTCGGCTGTAGCTTTCTGATCTGTTTAAAAGAGGTGACTAAAAGAGAAGAGAAATACATGTTCATCTTCTTTTCCTCATGAAACTTTTCTTCTGTTATTGTGTCTAAACCAAAGTCAATCCAATTCAAATGTAAGGAACAAACAGACAGAGAGACTCTAGAGAAAGATGACTTACTAAGTTGTAGGTCTGTTGAAGCATCACTGATTGCTGTTGTGGTTGTTCTTGTTGATTTTGTTGTTGCTGTTTGTTTGTCACCTGCACGAATGAAACAACACAACCCAAGAAACTGTTCAGTTAGAAAATACCTCATGTTTACCGCGTTTAACAAAAGTGTTTAAAGATGCATTTGATAGTTTTAACCAAATCAAACTGTTAATTTTATTAAAAAAACTGTCTGCAAAATAACCCCTGTGGTTGAAAACTCGAAAAGTTTGTCTACCTGCAGGTCTTTGCTAACTGTGAATTTAGTAGAAACAGACACATAAACATGTTGACTCTGCCTTGTAGTTCTGTTGAAGCATCACTGATTGCAGACGCTGTCGTGGTGATACCTGCTTTTCTGCTGTTTTCAGTTGTTGTTGTTGATTCAGTTGTTGCTGTTGTTGTTGATTCAGTTGTTGCTGTTGTTGTGTCCTCACCTGAACAGATGAACACAACTCAACAAACTTGTGTTGTGATGTAATATTAAAACTTCAAATCCACGAAATAAACAAATATTTTAGGTCGTTATTCTCGTCAGTTTGAAGTGACTTTAAACAGCTCATCATATTCTCACCTGGTTTCTCACCTGAGGGCCGAAGTCTGAAGGGAAACAGCTGCACTTTGTTACCAACAGTCACTTCACATGTAAGGAAGTTAGACCTCGATGTGTGACTGTAATGAGAAGTCAGGAAGCGCACAGAGGCTCTGCAGAGAGACTGTGATGTCACCAAGTCTTTGTTATCTTTAGCCACATCTTCACCCGCATACAGCCACTTCACTGTGTGTCCACATCGTTCAAATGTCGACACAGAGCAGGTGAACGTCACCTTATCAGGGTCCTTATGTTCAGTCACTGGAGAAGATGGAGATATTGTGAGAGAAAGACAAAAAGAGTGAAATTAACTTCATCACTGTGATCATAATTATTGTAATGTTTCAGTATATTGTTCTAACAAGACAGTTTGAGCTGAAAACATTATGATGTAAATACTCACTGGTAACAACAGACAGATGAACCAGAGAGTCTGGACCTTGTTGTCGTTCTGATCTGTACTGTCTGCAGGTGTAATGACCGACATCCTCGACTGTGACCTTCTTTATAACCAGAGAACAGCTCGCTGTAACACTCAGTCTGTCTGATTGAGCTTTGGCTCTTTCACCAATCTGCCCAAGATAAATCAGCTCTACTGCTGCTGTGTATCCTGAATCACTGAAGAGCCACATAGTACCGTCACATTTTTGCTGACCGTCTATCACATTTTCACAAGGCAAAGTGACTTCATCTCCAACTCTGACAGTGAAGGAGAGGGGAAGTCTTTCAGCTGCTGCTGTTGAGAAAATTATGAAAAATAAAGTGAAATGAGAAAATGTCTGTTATGTTCATAGTTAGTGTGATGATTATTTCTTTATCTTTGGTTTCCAAGAGTTCACTAAACTCACCACGTTAGAAACAACAGATTTGGTTTTCTTAGTTAAATAAAATGTAGCTAATAAAGTACCTTTGATAATATTGATTAAGTTATTTTTTGCAGTGTGCCTTCCATTTATATATGTGATATATTTATTCTTACCTGTGAACTGAAGCACCGCTATAAGAAATAAAGAAATCCATTTGAACTCAGCCATCGTGATTCTCTGTCTCTCTCCTTCTTCTGTCTCTTGTTCTCGTGCTCACAACTGTCTGAGTCTCTAAAGTAGTGCTTTAGTAGAGCGATGCTGCATCTACTTCCTGTGGTTAGTATGATGTCACTTCCTCAGAGTGACTTTTAGTCTGTTTTAGATTTCCGTCTCTCTGACTTTCGTTGTCGATGTCCAAACAGCCAAAAACTCTGTGAAATTTTCACTTTGACATTTTTGAAATGTAGTTTTGTCTCATCCACAGTGACTGACAGCGACCCCAAATTCATTGATCAGCAATATGAGATGTAGCCATCAGTAAAGATGTCAGAGGTCAGAGGTCGCAGCAGCCTGACAAAGATCCTGTGAAACTGGAATGAGTGTATATAGAAGACAAAGTCACTGACTACAAGGCAAAGGAACATGTTTCTGCATCCATTGAGCCAATCTAACGCTGTAACAAGCAAACTATATTAAGACTCATACTGAGTCTCACGTTCACACTGTGTCCAGTCCCGCTGTGTATTTGTGGCAATGACGTGTTTCACCTCCTGAAGAGAAGAAGAAGAGGAAGTCGAAGGTGTGAAGATTGTTAGTTAAGATAAATGTTTGCAATAACGCAACTTGTTTTCTTCAGATAGTGTTTATTAAAAATCAGACAGGATTCATGATGTTTGACAGCACACATGAACAGACAGGTGAAGAGTCAAACTTCAGTTATTTTTTCTCAGAGATCTGCAGGGGAAGTGTTTATCGAATTCTGTTGGGAACTACTTTAACCCCTGGAAGGTTTGGGGTCACTGAGACTCGTTGCAGCAAACGGTTAAAACATTGATGAGCGTCCAGACTGAACTGTCTTTAACTGCCGGGACGTAGAGCGTCAGGCCTCCACAATATGTAGCAGCAGGTCTGTTCCTGTTGTGTTCACAGGAAATGGTTTGGCATAAATAGATGTGTGAAATGTATTTACATTCACATTAGGTCAGAGTAGGTGGACGTGTGCATCCAAAGCCTCTGAAAGTAGCCTGAGTTATTAGATTTCTGTGCATGCTCAGGTCACTTTGGCTGCATTTCTATCTGTATTTAGACACATTTGAGTTCCCAGTGAGAACAGAGCTGTTCAACCCAACAGAGGGAAGGTTTACTACTAGAAGTGGACAAGAGGAGGGAGGTTGTGCTACTAGTAGAGGCGGGACATTCATAGGAAACAATATTCACTTTCCATTATGACACTGTTAGTACATGAAGGAATCCCAAAACACAGTGTAGAATTAAGTGGTAAACATTTCTTTATTTGCAGATTATATTGTTATCAGATATAATAAAGAGAAGACTGTTACTGACTCCATGATGTTATTTAACTGCAGTGGAGTCTTTTCTCTGGTGAGTTGATGTTGATATGGAAGTTGTTGATCAGCGGAGTCTGACTGAGGCAGAAGGGTCTCCAAAGTTTTCATAGTTCACCATCATCATCATCACCTTCATCATCATTCAGAACACTCACTGTCATAAGGATGTGTTTTGAATTAAGCGCCCAGTAAGGGTGGCTTTCTCTTTCGCCCTCCAGTGGCCACATGCGATAATGACAGAGGTGGAAAAAATATATTTATGCTTAAATGTGTCTTCTTCATCATTACTGCAAAATAAAAGTTAGAGGGGAAGAGAATGAGCAGTACAGACTGTAATTTAAGACCACAGGAAATCAATTAATTTAGCTGCAGGTCAGAGCTCTGCCTTCGTTGTAGTTTTTTTTAACTGATCCAGGACCTGCAGACGGTCTGACAGATTTCAGTGAGACTGATTATCGCTTACCGTCACAGGGTTGGTGAGCACCTCTCTCATTATACCTGCCAACACTCCCGTTTTCCCCGGGTTTCTCCCGTATTTCAAAGCCATCTCCCGGCACCCTCCTTTTGTTGTTTCTCCCGGGAAACTCCCGTCATTTGCATGGCCCTCAAACTTTATTGTGAATAATCGTCATACAAGTTTTGGATGCAGACGATACAGATCGTCTATGAAATACAATCCACGCACTACATACAATTTCAGATCACGGACTCAAACAAGGCTGCAGGCCCCGATGGCGTTAGCCCCGGGGTGCTAAAAGTCTGTGCCCCCTAGCTATGTGGAGTCCTTCAACATATCTTCAACCTGAGCCTGAGTCTTCAAAGGGTCCCCATTCTGTGGAAGACATTTTGCCTCGTTCCTGTGCCGAAGACGCCGCGTCCCAGTGGCTCCAAGGACTACAGACCGGTGGCACTGACCTCCCACATAATGAAGACCCTGGAGAGACTGGTGCTGGAACAGCTGCGGCCCATGGTCAGACCCCTCCTGGACCCCCTTCAGTTCGCCTACCAGCCCCGGCTGGGAGTTGAGGACGCCATCATCTTCCTGCTTAACCGCATCCACACCCACCTGGACAGGCCGGCAAGCACGGTGAGGATCATGTTTTTTGACTTCTCCAGTGCTTTCAACACCATCCGGCCTGCCCTGCTGGGAGAGAAGCTGGCAGCGATGCAGGTGGACGCCCCCCTTGTGTCCTGGATTGTGGACTACCTGACTGGCAGACCACAGCATGTGCGCCTGCAGCACTGTGTGTCGGACAGCGTGGTCAGCAACACTGGGGCCCCTCAGGGGACTGTCCCCTCTCCCTTCCTCTTCACCATCTACACCACAGACCTCAGCTACCACAGAGTCCTGCCACCTTCAGAAGTTTTCTGATGACTCTGCTGTGGTGGGATGTATCAGCGGTGGTGATGAGACGGAGTACAGGGCTGCGGTGGGGAACTTTGTCTCATGGTGTGAACAGAACCATCTGCAGCTCAATGCGACAAAGTCAAAGGAGCTGGTTGTGGATCTACGAAGGGCCAAGACACCAGCGAACCCGGTTTCCATCCAGGGGGTCAGTGTGGACATCGTGGAGGAGTACAAGTACCTGGGAGTACACTTGGATAACAAACTGGACTGGACCAAGAACACTCAGGCTGTTTACAGGAAGGGCCAGAGCCACCATTATTTTCTGAGGAGGCTGAGGTCCTTCAACATCTGCCGGACAATGCTGAAGATGTTTTTGAGTCTGTGGTGGCCGGTGCTGTCCTGTGTGCTGTTGCATGCTGGGGCAGCAGGCTGAGGGTAGCGGACGCAAACAGACTCAACAAACTGATCCATAAGGCCGGTGACATTGTGGGGGTGGAGCTGGACTCTCTGGCGGTGGTGTCAGAGAGGAGGATGCTGGCCAAACTACACACCATCTTGGACAGTGTCTCCACTCCGCTCCATGACGTGCTGGTCAAACAAAGGAGCACCTTCAGCGAAAGACTCATCCCCCCACAATGCACCACAGAGCGCCACAGGAAGTCATTCCTGCCTGTGGCCATCAGACTCTTTAACTCCTCCCTCTAAGTGTCAGTCTGTTTGACCCTAGGTCACTAAACTGGACACTGATCATTACATCTCTGCCATAATTGAATAATTGTGCAATATTCTGTGTACTACTCCCGTGCAATATTAGATTTCCCATGTTAGTTTTTCTTATTTATTGTTGTTGATATTATATACCTCTATTACTCTCGACAGTACATGCACCTCTGCTTATTACTTATTTTGTTACATTGTATTATTATACTGTACTATCATCATCAACCGGTAAACCCACTTGGTACTTGACACTTAGTTTATCTTATACTTATACCGACCTGATACTTAATTTATTTTCTGACCTGTTTTTATAGTGTTACAGATCAAGAGCTTTGGTTGGACAATAGGAAATGCAGCTAATGGAATAGGGATAGGAAATATAATGTTAAGCCCCACGGTACCGTTCTCCGTTGTCCCACCGTGGGTATTAGGAGAGATGATGGTGGACCTGCACCTACTGGAAAGGAAGAGAGAAACATAGATAGGAACCAAGTCTACAGATATATAGAGGGAAATTACACTGAGTATATGAAAATATACAAAGTTTTAATAGGTTCAGATTCTAGCAGTGCGTTATCCAGTTTCAAGAGTAAACAGTCAGAAGCAAGACAGGACATTATGATGGAAATAGCTCAAACTATCTTCAGAGTTACAAAAGCAGGAGTGATAGTGAAATTCATCTGGATTCCAGCACATACAGGGGTAGAGGGGAATGAACTGGCAGACAAGTATGCAAAAGATGCAACTGAGAAAGTAGAAGTAAATATGACAGTAAGTTATAGTAAAGCTGAAGTTAAACGCATAATCAAAGTAGAAATGAACAAGAAATGGCAGGAAATTTGGAACAGGGAAACGAAAGGTAGAGATTACTATAGTATCCAAAAGAAAGTAGGAGAAATGAGGGAAACCAGTAGATCAAAAAAAGAAGAAGACATTATCTCAAGGATGAGGTTCGGGCATACTGGTCTGAACAGGGCAATATTTAGGTTTTTGGAAAAGACAGGACTTAAAAGAAGACTATAGGATAGGAAAAGACCATTCTGACCCACACTCCATTTCAGAAGGTGGCGGTAATGCACCAAAAGCTGTTTGCCAACCGCCATAAAACATCAGAAGAAGAAGAAGAAGAAGAAGAAGAAGAAGAAGAAGAAGAAGAGAGAGCTCTCCTGAGCAACAAGCCGAAAAAAAAGATGGCGGCAGCATCAGCAGGCCGAGAACGAAAAAATAGTAATCGAAAGTTTACGGGAAAAACAAGTGGAAGTGGAAATATCTTTTGTGAGGCGGTTGAGCGCGACTGTTCTGTGAATGGATCAGAGGTAGGTAATGCTAGTTGGGCTGATATGGATTGCAGTGATGAGAGGGATGAAGGGAATGAGGGGGAAGTAGGGAGATTGATACATATCAATCAAGATAAAGGGAGTAAAAGAGCTAGAAGTGATAATGAAGAGAAATCGGAGAATGAAGATGACGAGATAGAGGGAAATCAAAGAGAAAGACCTGACAAATACACAATCATAGTAAGATTTAATGAGAAATCGCAAAATGACATGAAGAAAATCAACCCATTTACTTTGACAACATCCCTGGCGAATAAAGTGGGAGAAATAATATACGCAAAGGTGCTAAATGATGGTAATCTACTGATAAGGTGTGCAAATGAAAGTCAAGTTGAGAAAGCTCTTAAAATGAAAGAGATAGGGAAAATTAAGGTGGAAAGCTCAGGGAAACTGGGGGGAAAAATGATGTTGGAAGTAAAGGAGTCATCACAGGAGTGCCAATGAGTGTAGGAATGGATGAAATCAAGAAGAATATCAAAGGAGGAAAAGTAATAAAAGCTCAAAGGCTGAAAACAACAAGAGAAGGAGTGAAAAAGGAAAGTGAAACAGTATTGATTGAATTTGAAGAAGACAATGTGCCAAAAAGGTGTTCCTGGGTTTCTTGAGTTACCCAGTGAGAGTTTATGTTCCAAAACCATTGAGATGTTTTAACTGTCAAAGATTTGGTCATATAGCTAGGAACTGTAAAGAGCAGAGAAGATGCGCAAGATGTGGGGGGGATCATGAATATGGGATGTGTGGAGCAGGAGTACAGCCAAAGTGCTGTAATTGTGGTGGAGCTCATAATGTGGCCTACGGAGGTTGTGAGATTATGAAACGCGAGAATGAAATCCAGAAGACAAAAGTAGAAAGGAAAATGACCTACGCTGAAGCAGCAAGCATGGTAAATGGAAAGAACAAAGGTAGTAGCAATAACAGTAACAGTCAAGGGACAATCAGGAACCAAGAGCAGGAAAAAAGATCAAATGACAGGGTTTACGTGGATAAAAGAGACCTGGTTACATTCATTGCAGGTGTTATCAATAGTACTGCGGATGTTAAATCCAAAAATGATAAAATTCAGCTAGTGGTTAAAGCAGCGGTGAATCACCTTGGATTAATAGGACTGACATGGGAAGAGGTGAGGGAAAACCTTGGCATTCAGTCAAGTCAGGATGTACCATGGGTTGGTTAATCTTAATTATGGTAATCCTCCTACAATGGAATGCCAGGAGTTTACTGGCTAATGGTCAGGAATTTAAACACTTCATTAAAACACTGGCAGTGAAACCGGACATTATCTGTGTTCAAGAAACTTGGCTGAAGCCAAACTTAGATTTTATAATTTATGGATATTTAGGGATAAGAAAAGATAGAGATCTTGGAAAAGGTGGGGGTTGTGCTACATTTATCAAGAAAGGAATCCCATATAGACAGCTGGGTGTGGGAGATGATCAGGAATGTGTAATGGTGGAAATATGGGATGGGGGGGGGAATGGTCATAATAAATTATTACAATCCCTGCAAAAGTTTGGATCTGAAAAACTTACTGACAATACAAGGGCAAGACAAAAATAAAGTGGTGTGGTGCGCAGACTTTAATGCTCACAGTACAGTGTGGGGAGGCGATCATACTGACTCAAATGGAAGGGTAATTGAAGAGTTGATGGAGGATAGGAATTTAGTATGTATGAATGATGGTAGAGGTACAAGAATAAATGTAAATACAGGGAAAGAATCAGCAATAGATCTTACCTTAGTATCTAACTCACTAGCTGGTATTAGTAACTGGGAGATTTGGACAAGTGATACAATAGGTAGTGATCATTACCCAGTTGTTTGTTCAATTGGAGAAAGAGGGGAAAAAAGACCAGGTGATGGAAGTCCAAAATGGATATTTGAGAAGGCAGATTGGGACAAGTTCCAGATATTGAGTGAGGAGGAGATAATGAGGATGGAGGTATCTGAAGATGTCGATGAGCTGAGTAATCAGCTTACATCAGCAATAATAATAGCAGCAGAGAGGTCTATTCCAAAAAATAAAAATAGGAAGAAGAGAAAATTGGTACCATGGTGGACAGAGGAATGTCGGCAGGCAGTAAGGGATAGGAATAAAGCATTCAGACTACTCAAAAGAACCCATAATATGCAACATTTAATCCAGTACAAGAAGGCACAGGCTACAGTGAGAAGAACAGTACGACAGGCTAAGAGGGCTAGCTGGAGGACGTTTTGTGATGGGATAGGTAGAACAACTCCAGTAGGTGCAGTATGGGGAATGATAAAGAGGATGGGAGGAGATAGAAGGGAATGGGAATACCCGGTTATAATAACAGAGGAAGGTTCAGCAGTGTCAAATAAGGAAAAAGCAGAGAGCATGGTCAAAGCATTTGCAAAGATACATAGTTCAGAAAACCTATCAGATGAAGAGAGAAGAAGGAGAGAGGGGAAAATAAGACATTATCCAGGGATATTAGAAAGGAAGGAGGAAGTAGATTGTATAATAGATGAGCCATTTACAATGGAAGAAATGAAGAGAGCAATAAAAATGTCGAGATCATCATCACCAGGTAAAGATAAAGTATGCTATGTGATGTTAAAAAATTTAGGTGAAAGTGCGCTTCTGAAATTGTTGCACCTGTATAATAGAGTCTGGGAAGAGGGAAGATTGCCAAAAACATGGAAAGAAGCAGTTGTAATTCCGATAAGGAAACCTGGCAAGGATCCATCAAAACCCATCAGCTATAGACCAATAGCATTAACCTCTAATGTGTGCAAAATAATGGAAAGAATGATAACAGAAAGGTTATCATATGAGCTTGAGAAAAAGGAAAAGATAGCAAATTATCAGAGTGGGTTTAGGAAAGGTAGGAGTACCATGGATGCAGTTGTTAGACTAGAAGGTGAAATAAGGAGAGCCCAGGAAAATAAAGAGGCAGTAATTGCAGTGTTTTTGGATATAGAAAAAGCTTATGATATGATGTGGAAGGAGGGAGTTCTGATTAAGTTACACAAGTTGGGGATTGGAGGGAGAGTTTTCAATTGGGTAAAAGATTTTTTGTGTGAAAGGAATATCCAAGTAAGAATAGGATCAGAACTGTCAAGTCAGTATACGGTAGAAAATGGTACACCTCAAGGTAGTGTAGTGAGCCCACTACTATTCATAATAATGATTAATGATAACTTTTTAAAGATTCCAGCTGATGTAGGTAGGTCACTTTTTGCAGACGATGGGGCTCTGTGGAAGAGGGGGAAAATATGGATTATGCAGTTGGGAAAGCAAGGAGCTGTAGATAAAGTGGTGGAGTGGGGGAAAGAATGGGGATGTAGATTCTCAGTGGAAAAAACCAAAAGTGTTTTCTTTACTAATAAGAGAATAGATGAAAGATTGAAAATAAGGATGTATGGGAAAGAAATAGAGAGAGCAGGAACATTCAAATTCCTGGGGTGCTTTTTGATTCCCGTTTAACATGGGCAGATCATATTAGAAGAGTAGTGGAAAAAAGTAAAAAGTAATAAATGTTATGAGATGCTTGACTGGTAGAGAATGGGGGGCAAGTTGCCAAGCATTGAAAAGAGTTTATGTGTCCCTGATAAGATCTACGATGGACTATGGCAGTATAGTGTATACATCAGCAGCTAGATCCCATTTAAAACAATTGGATGGGATTCAGGCTCAAGCGTTGAGAGTGTGTAGTGGAGCTTTTAAGACATCGCCTGTCTCAGCTATCCAGGTAGAGGTAGGAGAGATGCCTCTGGAACTAAGGAGACGACATATAATAGCAAATTACTGGGTTAACTTGCAGGGGCATAATGACTTGCACCCCACAAAAGGAGTGCTGAAGGAATGCTGGAGGAAAGAGAGAAGTAAAAAGGACAACTTTGGTCATATAGGGAATAAAACAGCAAAAGAGCTTGGGACATCTGATATGAAAATCAGCTCTTCAATAGTTCATCCAGTCATAGCCCCATGGAAGATGAGATGTCCGGGGGTGGATTGGTATCTATTAGAGATTAAAAGGAAAGAAAAAAGTGCGGATTTGGTTGGGGTGTTTAATGATTATATGACTAAAGTATATAAAAACTATACTCAAATATATACAGATGGCACTAAGAACCCTGAAACAGGGGTAACAGGAATGGGAGTGGTGGTTCCAGCAAGAGGAATAGAAATCAATAGAAGAACATCTAATAACTTAGCAGTTTGTACAGTGGAGATGGTTGCAATTTTAGTCGCATTACGTTGGGTGGAAGAAGCAAAAATTGACAGAATCATAATATGTACAGACTCAGCTTCAGCTCTAGTTAGTCTAGTATCATTCCAGTCAAGTAGACAGGATATACTTTATGAAATTCTCTACTCAGTTACAAGAATAACACACCAGGGAGGACTAGTTACATTTTTATGGGTTCCAGCGCATATAGGAGTGAAGGGGAATGAAAAAGTGGACAAGGTTGCTAAGAAGGCATTAAAGAAGGAATATGTAGAAATGCAAATAAGAATCAGTAAAGCGGAAGTAAAATGTATAATCTGGGAAAAAATTAACCAGAAATGGCAAGAAATGTGGGATAGTGAGGGGAAAGGGAGACATTTATACCATATCCAAAAGAGTATTAAAGTAAATAAGGTAGGAGGGGGAAACAGAAAAGAGGAAACGGTACTAACGAGACTGAGGCTGGGACACTGTGCTCTAAATAAAACATTAAAAATGGTGGGGAGACATCAGACGGGTATGTGTGAGGAGTGTCAGGAAGAGGAATCGGTGGAACATGTAATTCTACATTGTAGGAAATATCAGAGGGAGAGAGGGACAATGAATAATAGACTAAAGGAACTAGGGGTGCAGAAACTCACTTTAAAAACAATATTAAGTATGAATGATAGAGCTCAGGTGAGAGAATTGTTGGGTTTTTTAAGGGGTACTGGGCTGTATTATAGGATCTAAAGGTAGGGTTGTTGTTGTTTTTTTTTTTTTTTTTTTTTTTTTTTGTTTTGTTGTTTCTTTCCTTCCCCCCTAAATCCCTGGGAAATTGTAGATAATGGTCTACTGACTGATCCACACTCCAGAACAGAAGGTGGCGGTAATGCTCCATTAAGCTGGTTGCCAACCGCCGTTAAAGAAGAAGAAGAAGAAGAAGAAGAAGAAGAAGAAGAAGAAGAAGAAGATGATGATTGCTAAAAAAGACAAAGCAGAAAATAGAGGAGGAGGTCAAGGGAAGATGGCGGAAATGGAGTCAGAGGAGGAATCGGAGCGCGAAATTAGAAACGAGGACCCGAGAGGATTTGAAAATAAAAAGAAAAGGAAGAAGAGTAACTCAAGTGAACCCGGTCAGAAAGAGGAGAAGCGTCTTGTCGGGATGGTCGCTGTGACGCAAACAGACGGCATTTTCAAGGATCCACATGAGGTCGGAAAGTTTGCAGGAGGAAGGCTCGGAGATGTCAGATCGGTCAGGATAACAGGAAGTGGGATGGTTATCACTGACTGTGTGTCAAAGCGCCAGAGAGACAGAGCCCTGAAGATCCGTGCATTTAGAGATCACAGCGGTGTGAACTGCTTCCTGCTCGGAGCAGAAGTGAAGAAGAAGAGAGGAGTAAGCGGCGTGCCACTGCCGGTGGAGGCCGAGTCATTTCGGGAGGTTGAAGATGTGTGTGAGGCAAGAAGGCTGACAAGATTCAGAAAAGGGGAGAGGAGGACAGTAACTCGGTGCGTTTGACGTTTGAGGGGGAGTTGCCGGAAAGAGTGGATCTAGATTATGTGTGTTACAGGGCGAGGCCGTATGAGAGAGCTCCTCTCAGGTGTTTCTGCTGTCAGGAATATGGACGTGTTGCTGCAGGATGAAGAGGAGGCAGGAGATGTGGGAAGGATGACTGTAATGTGGAGAAAGAGCAAGCAAAGTGTCTGCACTGCGAGGGAAACCACCATACGGGATCAGCACAGAGCCCAGAAAGAATTAAGGAAGTAAAAGCGAATAAGATCAGAGCAGAAAAGGGAGTATCATACGCTGAAGCTGCTGAGAGAATGGAGAGGAACGGTGAAATGGGGGCAGTGCAAAAGGAAAAGGATGGACAAGAAACGATTTCTGGCATTTATTGCCATGGTTATAAATTGTGCTGCTGAAATAAAGGGGAAGTCGGAAAGGATTAAGATGGTGCTGGACGCTGCAAGATGATTCTTGAATGTTGTGGACATTTCTGGAGAGGATCTGGATGTTACATTGAGGGAAGGATCTGCACCAACTGGGTCTGGGTTGTAGACGGACATGAGTGGGAGCACTTTGGGTGGACACTGTAAATAGTTTACACTGTGAAGCTGTTACAATCCAGCAGGTGGCGGTAATGCACATTTATGGATGCCAACCACCATAAAACTCAACAGAAGAAGAAGAAGTGTGCGCAGCTGCTCTCTGCGCAGGCCAGGCAGACGGCCTTCCACCTAACAGTATAATCTAAATATAAGTAGGACTCTCTTCTAATATTTGGCTTGGTAGCATTATTTGAGAAGTGTAATTAAAGTGTAACTTTAACTTAAACCACATGGATCAACTCTCTGCTCTGCTCTCTGACAGCACAGCGGCTACCTAGCCTAGTTAGCATTAGCCACGTTGGCTACAAGTACGATAACGGTCATGTCAAAGACGAACGGAACCGCAGCCGGAAATAATGTTTTAGCTTCGGGTGCAAACGATAAAAATATACATATGTTCGTTTGTATCTGTCTGTCGTTTAAAGTAGCTTAAAGCTACAAAGTCCTTGTGTAGAGCGAAATGCTAACGCTAACTGTGATGAACGTTAAGCGAGCCGCAATGAACGATATAACATCCGGCTATCCTTTCACAATAAAACACCTTTGGCTGGACATGTTTGTAGTGCCAAATGGAAACAAAATTAACCGTTTTTAGAATTAATTTTAATCAAATCTGAGTCATTCTGAATCTTTGTGTGTATTTCCTTTATTATATGGGTTAATTCATCAATGAGCCAAAACAGGAATTCATAGGCCATGGCTAGCAGTTTAAAAAATACTGATCTCATCAGTCCAAATACCCAGAGCAGAACCCCAGTATGTTATAGAAAATAAAAATCACATTTTATTTATTCTTTTAACTCCCTACATAATGGTCTTAATGTTGTTTCAAAGCTTTCTCTACACTTATTTACAGATTTGGTGGAATTAATTAATTAATTCACTTTTTGTTTAAAAGTCAAATCTTAAGATCATCAGAAACAGCCTTAAAAACCAGCATGTAATAATATTTGTGTAATCGTAGATTGTAATAACATTAAAAATAAACTTTATAGGACCTTTAGTACAAAAAAGACGCAGTCGAAGCTCAAAGTGCTATACGTTAAGAAAAGAAAGCAGAAAATGTAAATAACTGTTAAAAATGTAAAGTACATACAAAAGGAGGTGGGGATTAAAATAATGAAATAAAATGAAAGTCAGATAATTATAAAATTAAAAAGAAATAATAAAGAATAACTGAAAATAGCAATATACTTATTAACCTTGAACTATAATCTAAGATGAGCACATCCATCACTGAGCACAACAAAGTGCATGCCAGCAAATTCATCGAGCAACATGTGTCATATATTATGCTCATTTACATTTTAAGCAACCACCCATATAAATGTTGAGTTATTCCTTCTCCTTTGTGCCACTAGTTCACCTACTACACCCCGTTCTGAAGAAGAAGCTTTTTTACAATAATCCCTCCTGAAAATGATCATAAAGCACATTAACAGAGATGAGCAAAGCTCTGATGGCAGGAGTTTGATTTGTTTGGTTAGTTGATGGTAGCGTAGAAGCTGCTGGGATCAGCGGAGGAAGCTTTCACGACCGCGTAGGTCACTGCATCACCTTCATCAGTTTTACTGTGAACCTGGCAGGAAACAGCACAATATAAATAAAGCAACAGGATATGACACGCACTACCACGCTATAAAAGACAACAGTGCGAAGGAGCATTAACGGTATCCAACAGTAAAACACAACATAACCCAACGCAGTGCACCGCAGCTCAGTGCAACACGACGTGCAAAACAACACAAAGCGACACATCAGAAAATGTGGCAACATGCAAAACAACATCATCACACCAACACAGCAGATTAGAGCACAATGTAACACAGTACAACACAACGCACAAGCAAAGGGTTGGACAAACTGATGCACTTGAATGTGAAAAGGGAGACGTTCCTGAAAACGTTTCTTCTTCATTCACTGATATCACAAGTACAGCCGATCAGACAGCTTACCCGGGCTTTACTGTTCTTGGTCTTCCTGGTGTAGCTGACGGAGGCGTAGGAAACACCATCTTCAGGATCAGCCTACACAGAGAAGACAACATGATGGCGGCTCAGTAACATGCGGATTAATACTGACTCACTCTTCTAACTTTATCCTGTTCTATTTTTATCACAGTCAGCATTTCAAATTGTGTTACTTCTGCCCAGAAGGTCGTGTTATGTCTCTTTCAAACGATGTCGCAAAATGTTGTATAGTAGCTTTTTTGGTGGCGGTTTGGCCTCTGACCCTGGTTTTACAACCCACTGTTTGACTCTCATGTTGTCTTCTGGTGTAGTCCAGTTGCATCTTCTAACTTCCCTTTTTATCTTTCTCGCACACTCTCACACTCTCAGGACTGTACCGACAGTAAAATACAGTTATAACAGCACCTGTGCAACGTATGCAGCACATCTGTGCAGGCTTCAGGTACAGGTAGTGTGATGGGACTGTCAAAACATCTTCAGATCTACAACTTCAGTCCAGCGGATGAATTCAGTTTGACTTGACATGCAATCCAATACAACCACCACAAATACTGCGTCCATGAAGCCGATAATGTTGTGTTTGTGTTGACACTGTGTCACAGAGGAGTTGATTCAACTCTGTCAGCGTTTCAGAGGCTGTAATTGAAGGTGTTCATGGCTGGATTAGCAAAGTAAAAATGAGCTTTGGGCCCCTTTTTGCTTTTCCTCACAATCACTTCCTTGACCTTTGCTGCTGCAACAGCGTAGTTTTAATCCAACACAGTCGGTACTGTTTATCTCGTCTTATCCTTTCTCAGCTATAGACTCAAAATGTATAGTGAAGAACAGTTTTTAAACTCACAACAGTGTCATTCATCCGTGTTTTGTTCCCTGAAAAGACAAAAAAGAGGGTCGACTTAAGCTTCCACAGAGAAAATCCAGTTAATAAAACTTCTTGTTTCTACAAGTTTCATCTGTGGCTGCTCTCACCTTTAGTTCTCTTCCATCTGATGACAGCTACAGCGATTACTAAAAGTGCAGCTAAAACCACAGCCACAATGATGTACAACCACCACCAACCTGGAACGATAATGAAAATGTTTTAAGCATTTTGGCTCCAGTTTTCTGTTCTGTTCAAAATCCTGTCGCTAACAGAGAGTGTTTAAAGATTCATTTGATAGTTTTAACCAAATCAGACGGTCACTTTTATTACAAAAACTGCATCCAATAAAAACACAGTCTGCAAAATAACCCCTGTGGTTGAAAGCTCCACAAAAAACTAGAAAGTGCAACGACAACTAAATTAACCATCTACATTCTTTGGATGTGTAAGGTATGGTGTTAAAACTCTTTTGTTCTTTCGCGTTACCCAAAAAAAGCTGAAGTTGAAGGGCCTCGTGGTCGTGGGTTGAGAAAACTCTTTTGTCTCTTTCCAAAAGGTTTGTTTGCTTCTGTCATTGGGTCCGTACGAATGTAAGGAACATCTCAAAAGACTGATTTGTCAACAGCCGCTGTGTAGAGCATTTCAAAACTTTCAACCATTTACTAATGAAACACAAACCAGAAAACCCCAAACAACAGAAAACAGAGACACAAAGTGTCTGTCAGCATCTGTCTTTGCTAACTGTGAATGTAGTCGTCTGATTTGTGAGCAGCAGTGGATCTTGTGGACGGAAAAGTGAGCGACAACAAGGTTTGAGACTCAGTCGTGTGTGAACTCTCTGACTGAGACTGTCTGAATGAGAGAATATCTCCACCCACAGCCGAGCGTCGCTCTGACATTCATACTTTACACTTCAGAAGAAGAGCGAGAGGAACAGATGGAGAGTAAATGAAATATTAAATACATCAAACAATCATTTTCTCCATCACTTTCTATTTTCTGTCTACGATGAATGGACAGTTTTGTCTTTCCAGGAAGTGCAAAAAAACAATAAATAAAAAAGTTAAATGTGGGGAGAGAAAGAGACTCACAGGACGACAGAGAGATTCTAGAGAAAGATGCATAAAATCGTTGAGTTCCTACCTTTTTGTTCTGTTGAAGCATCATTGATTGCAGACGCTGTCGTGGTGATACCTGCTTTTCTGCTGTTTTCAGTTGTTGTTGATTTAGTTGTTGATTTAGTTGTTGTTGTTGTTTCTGTTGCTGTTGTTGTTGATTCAGTTGTTGCTGTTGTTGTGTCCTCACCTGAACAGATGAACACAACTCAACAAACTTGTGTTGTGATGTAATATTAAAACTTCAAATCCACGAAATAAACAAATATTTTAGGTCGTTATTCTCGTCAGTTTGAAGTGACTTTAAACAGCTCATCATATTCTCACCTGGTTTCTCACCTGAGGGCCGAAGTCTGAAGGGAAACAGCTGCACTTTGTTACCAACAGTCACTTCACATGTAAGGAAGTTAGACCTCGATGTGTGACTGTAATGAGAAGTCAGGAAGCTCACAGAGGCTCTGCAGAGAGACTGTGATGTCAGCAAGTCTTTGTTATCTTTAGCCACATCTTTACCCTCATACAGCCACTTCACTGTGCGTCCACATGGTTCAAATGTCGACACAGAGCAGTTTAACGTCACCTTATCAGTGTCCTTATGTTCAGTCACTGGAGAAGATGGAGATATTGTGAGAGAAAGACAAAAAGAGTGAAATTAACTTCATCACTGTGATCATAATTATTGTAATGTTTCAGTATATTGTTCTAACAAGACAGTTTGAGCTGAAAACATTATGATGTAAATACTCACTGGTAACAACAGACAGAAGAACCACAGAATCTGGACCTTGTTTGTCTCCTGATCTGAACTGTCTGCAGGAGTAACGACCAACATCCTCGACTGTGACGTTCTTTATAACCAGAGAACAGCTCGCTGTAACACTCAGTCTGTCTGATTGAGCTTTGGCTCTTTCAACAATCTGCCCAAGATAAATAAGATCTACTGCTGCTGTGTTTCCTGAACCAAAGAAGAGCCATGTAGTACCGTCACATTTTCGCTGACTGTCTGTCACATTTTCACAAGGCAAAGTGACTTCATCTCCAACTCTGACAGTGAAGGAGAGGGGAAGTCTTTCAGCTGCTGCTGTTGAGAAAATTATGAAAAATAAAGTGAAATGAGAAAATGTCTGTTATGTTCATAGTTAGTGTGACGATTATTTCTTTATCTTTGGTTTCCAAGAGTTCACTAAACTCACCACGTTAGAAACAACAGATTTGGGTTTCTTAGTTAAATAAAATGTAGCTAATAAAGTACCTTTAATAATATTGATTAAGTTGTTTTTTGCAGTGTGCCTTCCATTTATATATGTGATATATGTATTCTTACCTGTGAACTGAAGCACCGCTATAAGAAATAAAGAAATCCATTTGAACTCAGCCATCGTGATTCTCTGTCTCTCTCCTTCTTCTGTCTCTTGTTCTCGTGCTCACAACTGTCTGAGTCTCTAAAGTAGTGCTTTAGTAGAGCGATGCTGCATCTACTTCCTGTGGTTAGTATGATGTCACTTCCTCAGAGTGACTTTTAGTCTGTTTTAGATTTCTATTTCTTAGAATTTCTTGTCAATGTCCAAACAGCCAAAAACTCTTTTCACTTTGACATTTTTGAAATGTAGTTTTGTCTCATCCACAGTGACTGACAGCGACCCCAAATTCTTGATCAGCAATATGAGATGCAGCCATCAGTAAAGATGTCAGAGGTCAGAGGTCGCAGCAGCCTGACAAAGATCCTGTGAAACTGGAATGAGTGTGTAGAAGAAGACAAAGTCAATGATTACAAGGCAAAGGAACATGTTTCTGCATCCATTGAGCCAATCTAACGCTGTAACAAGCAAACTATATTAAGACTCATACTGAGTCTCACGTTCACACTGTGTCCAGTCCCGCTGTGTATTTGTGGCAATGAAGTGTTTCACCTCCCGAAGAGAAGAAGAAGAGGAAGTCGAAGGTGTGAAGATTGTTAGTTAAGATAAATGTTTGCAATAATGCAACTTGTTTTCTTCAGATAGTGTTTATTAGAAAAGACTTCAGTTACTTTTTCTCAGAGAGCTGAAGGGGAAGTGTTTAGATGAGAATGTGGTTAACAGCAGCAGCAGAGCTCTGGAGGTGTTACCCTCTAATGATGACCAGATAAACGTCAGAAACACGAGGCTCACAGGAACAGACAGTCCACACTTTATTAGGACACGAGACAAAGAGGCGCTTATCGAATTCTTTTGGAAACTACTTTAACCCCTGGAAGGTTTGGGGTCACTGAGACTCGTTGCAGCAAAGGGTTAAAACATTGATGAGCGTCCAGACTGAACCGTCTTTAACTGCCGGGACGTAGAGCGTCAGGCCTCCACAATATGTAGCAGCAGGTCTGTTCCTGTTGTTTTCACAGGAAATGGTTTGGCATAAATAGATGTGTGAAATGTATTTACATTCACATTAGGTCAGAGTAGGTGGTCGTGTGCATCCAAAGCCTCTGAAAGTAGCCTGAGTTATTAGATTTCTGTGCATGCTCAGCTCACTTTGGCTGCATTTCTATCTGTATTTAGACACATTTGAGTTCCCAGTGAGAACAGAGCTGTTCAACCCAACAGAGGGAAGGTTTACTACTAGAAGTGGACAAGAGGAGGGAGGTTGTGCTACTAGTAGAGGCGGGACATTCATAGGAAACAATATTCACTTTCCATTATGACACTGTTAGTACATGAAGGAATCCCAAAACACAGTGTAGAATTAAGTGGTAAACATTTCTTTATTTGCAGATTATATTGTTATCAGATATAATAAAGAGAAGACTGTTACTGACTCCATTAAAGCTGAAAACCCATTCAAGCCAAACACATACTGTCACGTTCAGATCAAAAGGGGACCCAAATGCCGAGCAAAGGAAGGACACAGACTAAATGCACTCTGGTAGGGGAGACAGCGAGACACAGGTGGAACCAATAAGGACAAGCAAACGAATCACCAGGAGGAAGTAAAACTACACAAGACACATGAGGGAGAATGCTTACCAAAATAAAACAGGAAATAACAACACAAACCCAAAACCATGACACATACACATCCCAACAAATAGTCAACAACAATGCTAAATGGAAGTGAATTAAAATGAGTTCTTCTGTACACAGAGACATGAAACTGAGCTCCAGCTGCTCTAGCTTCAAAACCAACCAGTAAACCTTAAACTCAGGTCTGAACTCTGCAGCTGGAAGACAATTTAAGGAAGTTAACAAGAGTTAAATGCTCGTTCCTGTTAAATGACGTTGAAGTCCAGCTGCTGTGTTCTGACCTGGCTGCAGAAAATAAAGATTTTCACAACTGATGCAGGAAAAGACATTTTATGAAACTCACAGTGGGCTTCCTGATATGAGATGAAGTCAACACTTGAATATTGTTGTCCAAAATGTCCAAACATTTCTCAAACCGATAAATAAAAAATAAACAATCAGTAATAACAAACCCAAAATGATCTCGTAAGATTTCTGTTATCTAAAGGCTTCAACTACTCGTGGAAACGTGCTGTTATTTAACTGCAGTGGAGTCTTTTCTCTGGTGAGTTGATGTTGATATGGAAACTGTTGGTCAGCGGAGTCTGACTGAGGCAGAAGGGTCTCCAAAGTTTTCATAGATCCCCATCATCTTCATCATCATCATTCAGAACACTCACTGTCATAAGGATGTGTTTTGAATTTAGCGCCCAGTAAGGGTGGCTGTCTCTGTCGCCCTCCAGTGGCCACATGCGATAATGACAGAGGTGGAAAAAACATATATTTATGCTTAAATGTGTCTTCTTCATCATTACTGCAAAATAAAAGCTGAACATGTTCGCAAAATGTCAAAGTCAAATGAAGAGGAAGTTCCAAGTTCTGCTATTCTTGCTGCAATAAACTTGTTGAATAAGAGATTTGATACACTAGAAACGAAAATGGAAAACATGGACACTAAGCTAACACAGAACTGTGCAATGCTTGCTAGCCTCTCGAAAGCAGTCGAATTTAATGCGTCTGAAATCAAGGATTGCAAAGGCAGAGTATCTGTGATGGAGAAAGACTTGGAGCGATTGCGTGCTGAAAATGTTGAGCTGCAAGAAAAATGCAGAGAACAGGACCGCTATAAAAGAAGGTGGAATCTCCGGATCAAAGGCATGAAAGAGACCATGAATGAAGATACCAGAGCCAAAGTCATTAATCTCCTCAAGAAGATAGCTCCTCAATGGGCACAAAACATGGAGGAGATTGTGGATACGGTTCACCGGATTGGTCCTAAGTTAGACAGTAAAGTGAGAAACGGAATCATTCAGTTCACAAGACGCCAACACAGGGATGGGTTCTGGAAAATGACCAAAGTTTCTGATGTCTGCAAGAACGCTGGTATTCGGCTTGCAGAAGACCTCACGAAGGAGGACAGGTCAGCGAGAGCAGCGCTGTGGCCCCGCATCAGTCAGGCACGTCAAGCCGGGGAGAAGGCCTATTTCCGAGGGCCACATGGATACATCAACGGTCGGCGCTTCAAAGACTAAGTATACTCTCACATTTTTTCAACGTGGGATAATGTTCTCAGGAGGGAATAAACCTGTTTATTAGTCACTTTAAGACACTTCTTACTACTCTTAAACTTCTTTTTTTTATTGCTGCAAGGTTATCCAGCAGATGGATGTTCTGAAAGCCCATTTAAGTTTTATTTCACTCAATACAAGGGGTTTAAAAGACAATGTGAAAAGAAAAGCTTTTTCTTTTTTTTTTTGCACTGTAAAGGATTTAAAAGCCACTGTGTCCTTCTTCAAGAAACTCACTCATGTGCCTCTGACGCCACCTACAGGTCAACGCAGTGGGGGGACAAAATTCTCTTCAGCCACGGGAGCAACAGATCTGCAGGAGTAGCCATCTGCTTTAACAAGTGCCCGGGTAATGTAGTCTCATATAAGTCAGATGACAATGGTCACTGGCTGACAGCTGTCATTAATATGGACAATATTTACCTGATCTTAACAAATGTCTATGGTTACAATAACGCCAATCAAAATAAGGCCCTGTTACAAGAAATCACAGAGGTTGTTTCTCAATATAAAAGTTCATACCACACAGATTTGATATTGTTTGGAGGAGATTTCAATCTAGCACCTGATGAATATCTTGATAGATATCCCACTAAATTCACAGACACTCATTACAATGGTACCTTTCTTGATTTTTGTAACACCTTTTCCTTGATAGATATATGGAGGGATACATATCCTAATCTTAGACAATACTCTTGGATTAAACCTAATGGGAGTCTAGAATTGATTTGTGGCTGGCCGCTCCAGCATTCAACATTTTTTTATCGGAGGTAGCCATATCCAGTGCGCCCTTAACTGACCACTGTTTGCTGTCTCTTAAATTGGAGCCAGAGCTAAGAGGTAATAGGAGAAATGTTTGTTGGAAATTGAATGCTGACTTTCTAAAATGTCAGGAATACTGCGACATAATAAAGGAGCTAATGTTAAATATCAAATATGATACGTCAATTGGTAACTATTGCAGCAGATTAGGCAGATCTCAATACAATTTGGAAAGGGCTAGAACCCTGAGAGAACAAGAACTTAAACTAATACAGGATTTGGATGATTATTGCAAAAGGACCCCCATGTTGGATTCAGATAAAGCTACTTTCATCAATCTAAAAACCCAATTGGACGAACTGAGTACCAGAAGAGCAAGGGGAGCTTTCATAAGGTCGAGGGCGAAATGGATCGAAGAAGGTGAAGTAATACAGCTTATTTCTGTGGTCTTGAGAAGAGGAGACAGGAGAGAAATATTATTAACACACTGATGATAAATGGCTCTGAATGCACAGATCCAAAATTAATCACCGAGGAAGTCTACAGATTCTACAACGACTTATACACTCCTTCTGACCGAGGCAGAGATTTATCGCTTCTGGAAAGTATTAAACATCACATTCCCTCCATCAGCTCAGACTTTAAGGACTTGTGTGACTCAGACATTGAAATGTTTGAACTGGACAATGCTGTTAAACAGCTGCCTCTTGGGAAGTCTCCCGGGCAGGATGGACTCTCTTCTGACTTTTATAAGCACTTTTGGGAGGATCTTAAGGATTTGTTCTTCCTTGCCATAACGGAAAGTATCAAAAACAAAACTCTGATGACTACTATGAAACAAGGGCTCATATCACTTATTCCAAAAACTGGAAAGGATAAGAAATATCTGGACAATCTGAGACCGATAACACTACTTAATGTAGATTATAAATTGTTGACTCATGCCATTGCAAATAGGCTTAAGGTAGGTATCTCGCAAATTATCAGTGAATCTCAGTCTGGTTTTCTCAGAGGTCGGTCAATCCATGACAATATTAGGCTTGTTCTTGATTTATTGGACTATAGAGACAATATCGAAGATGATGGTTTTATTTTGTTTTTGGATTTCTGTAAGGCTTTTGACCGTGTAGAACACTCCTTTATGTTTGATACTCTACTGGTTTTGGAAATGCCTTCTGTGATATTATTCAAATGCTGTATAGTGATATCAGTAGTGCTGTTCTGTTGCCCTTTGGCACATGTAGACGTTTTGATGTAAAGAGAGGGATACGGCAAGGGTGCCCTTCTTCTCCACTTTTATTTATTAGGGTTGCAGAAATTCTGAGCATAATGATAAAAACCTGTGAAGAATTAAAGAAATTAGATGTTTTGGGATATCCACTTGCGATAAGTCAGTTAGCGGACGATGCCACGCTGTTTTTGAAAAACAAGACTCAAATACCAATAGTTCTGCTAGTTGTTGCTCGTTTCTCAGAAGCATCTGGTCTTTATCTAAATGTGGGTAAATGTGAGCTGATGGCCATCCACGATCACCCGCAAATACCGTTATATGGTATACCTGTCAAGGATCAAGTCAAATATTTAGGTATTATTGTAACGAAAAGTGAAATAGATAGAGAGAAGTATAATTTTGATGGTGTTTTAAAGAAGAGTAAAGCAATTCTGAACATGTGGTTGCAGAGAGACCTATCTATTTTTGGAAGATTACTACTCTCTAAAATGGAGGGTCTCTCGAGACTTATTTATCCAGCATATTCCCTAAACATACCTCAAAAAGTGATCAAACAAATCAATCAAAATAACTTCAATTTTCTCTGGAAAAATAAGCATCATTATATTAGGAAAAATGATATTGTTAAATCTTTAGAAGAAAGCGGCCTGAATGCCATTGATTTCGACCCAATGAATGGCACTTTAAAATTACGGTGGTTACAAAATTTATAACAAATCTAGACAGTTTCTGGTTCAATCTCCCCGCTAAAATATTCTCTAGTTTTGGTGGTGTTGAATTTCTTATTAAATGTGACTTTGAGTTATCCAAATTACCCACTAATTTGTCTAAGTTTCATGGACAAGTTCTCCAGTACTGGAAATTAATTTATAATCATAATTTTTCGCCCCATGATACACCTTTATGGAATAACAGGTATATACTGATTAGAAAAAAATCCTTCTGGGCTGAACAGGGTGTAATGCTGGTTTTACATTTACTGGATGACAGGGGTAATGTACTTAACTATTCAGACTTCATTCACAAATATAATATTATTGGTTCTAATCAACAATTTACACAAGTCATCAATGTGATTCCACAAGCTATTATTGGTTCTGTTAAAGGTTTCTTGATGTACACACACTCTGTTCCCCAACTGTTTCCCTTAACTATTCAAAACATTTCCTTTTTAGACAAAAAATGTAACAACAAGTTCTTAAGATCCGTATTGTCCAATGAATGTTTTACTGTAATGTTGTACTGGAGGACAAATCAAAAGACTTAACAATTAATAGTATGATTGTTATGGCAATTTTTTTCATTCACAAATGTAAATTTGGCAATATTAAACCTTTATTTAATGTTTTTATTCATGATATGTCATTTTTAAAAGAGTCTTTGAATGTCTGTAAATCTAAGAATGCACTTTGGCTATGTAATAATCTGGAAGCTCTTTCTTTGAACCCTTTAACTCTGTAATTATGGGTTTCTTTGTTCTTGGTTTCATTTTTGTTCAATTGTTTGACCTGCTCTACTTGAAATATTGAATACTTAATAAGCCTGTATGGTTTTTGAAATAAATATTTAAAAAAAAAAAAAAAAAAAAAAAAGACTGTGTGTCAAAGCGCCAGAGAGACAGAGCCCTGAAGATCCGTGCATTTAGAGATCACAGCGGTGTGAACTGCTTCCTGCTCGGAGCAGAAGTGAAGAAGAAGAGAGGAGTAAGCGGCGTGCCACTGCCGGTGGAGGCCGAGTCATTTCGGGAGGTTGAAGATGTGTGTGAGGCAAGAAGGCTGACAAGATTCAGAAAAGGGGAGGAGGAGGACAGTAACTCGGTGCGTTTGACGTTTGAGGGGGAGTTGCCGGAAAGAGTGGATCTAGATTATGTGTGTTACAGGGCGAGGCCGTCTGAGAGAGCTCCTCTCAGGTGTTTCTGCTGTCAGGAATATGGACGTGTTGCTGCAGGATGAAGAGGAGGCAGGAGATGTGGGAAGGATGACTGTAATGTGGAGAAAGAGCAAGCAAAGTGTCTGCACTGCGAGGGAAACCACCATACGGGATCAGCACAGAGCCCAGAAAGAATTAAGGAAGTAAAAGCGAATAAGATCAGAGCAGAAAAGGGAGTATCATACGCTGAAGCTGCTGAGAGAATGGAGAGGAACGGTGAAATGGGGGCAGTGCAAAAGGAAATGGATGGACAAGAAACGATTTCTGGCATTTATTGCCATGGTTATAAATTGTGCTGCTGAAATAAAGGAGAAGTCGGAAAGGATTAAGATGGTGCTGGACGCTGCAAGATGATTCTTGAATGTTGTGGACATTTCTGGAGAGGATCTGGATGTTACATTGAGGGAAGGATCTGCACCAACTCAGACAACTGGGTCTGGGTTGTAGACGGACATGAGTGGGAGCACTTTGGGTGGACACTGTAAATAGTTTACACTGTGAAGCTGTTACAATCCAGCAGGTGGCGGTAATGCACATTTATGGATGCCAACCACCATAAAACTCAACAGAAGAAGAAGAAGTGTGCGCAGCTGCTCTCTGCGCAGGCCAGGCAGACGGCCTTCCACCTAACAGTATAATCTAAATATAAGTAGGACTCTCTTCTAATATTTGGCTTGGTAGCATTATTTGAGAAGTGTAATTAAAGTGTAACTTTAACTTAAACCACATGGATCAACTCTCTGCTCTGCCCTCTGACAGCACAGCGGCTACCTAGCGTAGTTAACATTAGCCACGTTGGCTACAAGTACGATAACGGTCATGTCAAAGACGAACGGAACCGCAGCCGGAAATAATGTTTTAGCTTCGGGTGCAAACGATAGAAATATACATATGTTCATTTGTGTCTGTCTGTCGTTTAAAGTAGCTTAAAGCTACAAAGTCCTAGTGTAGAGCGAAATGCTAACGCTAACAGTGATGAACGTTAAGCGAGCCGCAATGAACGATATAACATCCGGCTATCCTTTCACAATAAAACACTTTTGTCTTGACATGCTTGTAGTGCCAAATGGAAACAAAATTAACCATTTTTAGAATTAATTTTAAACAAAACTGAGTCAGTCTGAATCTTTGTGTGTATTTCCCTTTATTATATGGGTTAATTCATCAATGAGCCAAAACAGGAACTCCATAGTCCATGGCTAGCAGTTTAAAAAATACTGATCTCATCAGTCCAAATACCCAGAGCAGAACCCCAGTATGTTATAAAAATCACATTTTATTTATTCTTTTAACTCCCTACATAATGGTCTTAATGTTGTTTCAAAGCTTTCTCTACACTTATTTTCAGATTGGTAATTAATTCACTTTTTGTTTAAAAGTCAAATCTTAAGATCATCAGAAACAGCCTTAAAAACCAGCATGTAATAATATTTGTGTAATCGTAGATTGTAATAACATTAAAAATAAACTTTATAGGACCTTTAGTACAAAAAAGACGCAGTCGAAGCTCAAAGTGCTATACGTTAAGAAAAGAAAGCAGAAAATGTAAATAACTGTTAAAAATGTAAAGTACATACAAAAGGAGGTGGGGATTAAAATAATGAAATAAAATGAAAGTCAGATAATTATAAAATTAAAAAGAAATAATAAAGAATAACTGAAAATAGCAATATACTTATTAACCTTGAACTATAATCTAAGATGAGCACATCCATCACTGAGCACAACAAAGTGCATGCCAGCAAATTCATCGAGCAACATGTGTCATATATTATGCTCATTTACATTTTAAGCAACCACCCATATAAATGTTGAGTTATTCCTTCTCCTTTGTGTATTGTGCCACTAGTTCACCTACTACACCCCGTTCTGAAGAAGAAGCTTTTTTACAATAATCCCTCCTGAAAATGATCATAAAGCACATTAACAGAGATGAGCAAAGCTCTGATGGCAGGAGTTTGATTTGTTTGGTTAGTTGATGGTAGCGTAGAAGCTGCTGGGATCAGCGGAGGAAGCTTTCACGACCGCGTAGGTCACCGCATCACCTTCATCAGTTTTACTGTGAACCTGGCAGGAAACAGCACAATATAAATAAAGCAACAGGATATGACACGCACTACCACGCTATAAAAGATAATAGTGCGAAGGAGCATTAACGGTATCCAACAGTAAAACACAACATAACCCAACGCAGTGCACCGCAGCTCAGTGCAACACGACGTGCAAAACAACACAAAGCGACACATCAGAAAATGTGGCAACATGCAAAACAACATCATCACACCAACACAGCAGATTAGAGCACAATGTAACACAGTACAACACAACGCACAAGCAAAGGGTTGGACAAACTGATGCACTTGAATGTGAAAAGGGAGACGTTCCTGAAAACGTTTCTTCTTCATTCACTGATATCACAAGTACAGCCGATCAGACAGCTTACCCGGGCTTTACTGTTCTTGGTCTTCCTGGTGTAGCTGACGGAGGCGTAGGAAACACCATCTTCAGGATCAGCCTACACAAAGAAGACAACATGATGGCGGCTCAGTAACATGCGGATTAATACTGACTCGCTCTTCTAACTTTATCCTGTTCTATTTTTATCACAGTCAGCATTTCAAATTGTGTTACTTCTGCCCAGAAGGTCGTGTTATGTCTCTTTCAAACGATGTCGCAAAATGTTGTATAGTAGCTTTTTTGGTGGCGGTTTGGCCTCTGACCCTGGTTTTACAACCCACTGTTTGACTCTCATGTTGTCTTCTGGTGTAGTCCAGTTGCATCTTCTAACTTCCCTTTTTATCTTTTCACACTTCACACTCTCACACTCTCAGGACTGTACCGACAGTAAAATACAGTTATAACAGCACCTGTGCAACGTATGCAGCACATCTGTGCAGGCTTCAGGTACAGGTAGTGTGATGGGACTGTCAAAACATCTTCAGATCTACAACTTCAGTCCAGCGGATGAATTCAGTTTGACTTGACATGCAATCCAATACAACCACCACAAATACTGCGTCCATGAAGCCGATAATGTTGTGTTTGTGTTGACACTGTGTCACAGAGGAGTTGATTCAACTCTGTCAGCGTTTCAGAGGCTGTAATTGAAGGTGTTCATGGCTGGATTAGCAAAGTAAAAATGAGCTTTGGGCCCCTTTTTGCTTTTCCTCACAATCACTTCCTTGACCTTTGCTGCTGCAACAGCGTAGTTTTAATCCAACACAGTCGGTACTGTTTATCTCGTCTTATCCTTTCTCAGCTATAGACTCAAAATGTATAGTGAAGAACAGTTTTTAAACTCACAACAGTGTCATTCATCCGTGTTTTGTTCCTGAAAAGACAAAAAGAGGGTCGACTTAAGCTTCCACAGAGAAAATCCAGTTAATAAAACTTCTTGTTTCTACAAGTTTCATCTGTGGCTGCTCTCACCTTTAGTTCTCTTCCATCTGATGACAGCTACAGCGATTACTAAAAGTGCAGCTAAAACCACAGCCACAATGATGTACAACCACCACCAACCTGGAACGATAATGAAAATGTTTTAAGCATTTTGGCTCCAGTTTTCTGTTCTGTTCAAAATCCTGTCGCTAACAGAGAGTGTTTAAAGATTCATTTGATAGTTTTAACCAAATCAGACGGTCACTTTTATTACAAAAACTGCATCCAATAAAAACACAGTCTGCAAAATAACCCCTGTGGTTGAAAGCTCCACAAAAAACTAGAAAGTGCAACGACAACTAAATTAACCATCTACATTCTTTGGATGTGTAAGGTATGGTGTTAAAACTCTTTTGTTCTTTCGCGTTACCCAAAAAAAGCTGAAGTTGAAGGGCCTCGTGGTCGTGGGTTGAGAAAACTCTTTTGTCTCTTTCAAAAGGTTTGTTTGCTTCTGTCATTGGGTCCGTCACGAATGTAAGGAACATCTCAAAAGACTGATTTGTCAACAGCCGCTGTGTAGAGCATTTCAAAACTTTCAACCATTTACTAATGAAACACAAACCAGAAAACCCCAAACAACAGAAAACAGAGACACAAAGTGTCTGTCAGCATCTGTCTTTGCTAACTGTGAATGTAGTCGTCTGATTTGTGAGCAGCAGTGGATCTTGTGGACAAAAAAGTGAGCGACAACAAGGTTTGAGACTCAGTCGTGTGTGAACTCTCTGACTGAGACTGTCTGAATGAGAGAATATCTCCACCCACAGCCGAGCGTCGCTCTGACATTCATACTTTACACTTCAGAAGAAGAGCGAGAGGAACAGATGGAGAGTAAATGAAATATTAAATACATCAAACAATCATTTTCTCCATCACTTTCTATTTTCTGTCTACGATGAATGGACAGTTTTGTCTTTCCAGGAAGTGCAAAAAAACAATAAATAAAAAAGTTAAATGTGGGGAGAGAAAGAGACTCACAGGACGACAGAGAGATTCTAGAGAAAGATGCATAAAATCGTTGAGTTCCTACCTTTTTGTTCTGTTGAAGCATCATTGATTGCAGACGCTGTTGTGGTGATACCTGCTTTTCTGCTGTTTTCAGTTGTTGTTGATTTAGTTGTTGATTTAGTTGTTGTTGTTGTTTCTGTTGCTGTTGTTGTGTCCTCAACTGAACAGATGAACACAACTCAACAAACTTGTGTTGTGATGTAATATTAAAACTTCAAATCCACGAAATAAACAAATATTTTAGGTCGTTATTCTCGTCAGTTTGAAGTGACTTTAAACAGCTCATCATATTCTCACCTGGTTTCTCACCTGAGGGCTGAAGTCTGAAGGGAAACAGCTGCACTTTGTTACCAACAGTCACTTCACATGTAAGGAAGTTAGACCTCGATGTGTGACTGTAATGAGAAGTCAGGAAGCGCACAGAGGCTCTGCAGAGAGACTGTGATGTCAGCAAGTCTTTGTTATCTTTAGCCACATCTTTACCCGCATACAGCCACTTCACTGTGTGTTTACATCGTTCAAATGTCAACACAGAGCAGGTTAACGTCACCTTATCAGTGTCCTGATGTTCAGTCACTGGAGAAGATGGAGGTATTGTGAGAGAAAGACAAAAAGAGTGAAATTAACTTCATCACTGTGATCATAATTATTGTAATGTTTCAGTATATTGTTCTAACAAGACAGTTTGAGCTGAAAACATTATGATGTAAATACTCACTGGTAACAACAGACAGATGAACCTGAGAGTCTGGACCTTGTTGTTGTCCTGATCTGAACTGTCTGCAGGTGTAAAGACCAACATCCTCGACTGTGACGTTCTTTATAACCAGAGAACAGCTCGCTGTAACACTCAGTCTGTCTGATTGAGCTTTGGCTCTTTCAACAATCTGCCCAAGATCAATCAGCTCTGCTGCTGCTGTGTATCCTGAACCAATGAAGAGCCATGTAGTACTGTTACATTTTCGCTGACCGTCTGTCACATTTTCACAAGGCAAAGTGACTTCATCTCCAACTCTGACAGTGAAGGAGAGGGGAAGTTTTTCAGCTGCTGCTGTTGAGAAAATTATGAAAAATAAAGTGAAATGAGAAAATGTCTGTTATGTTCATAGTTAGTGTGACGATTATTTCTTTATCTTTGGTTTCCAAGAGTTCACTAAACTCACCACGTTAGAAACAACAGATTTGGTTTTCTTAGTTAAATAAAATGTAGCTAATAAAGTACCTTTAATAATATTGATTAAGTTGTTTTTTGCAGTGTGCCTTCCATTTATATATGTGATATAGGTATTCTTACCTGTGAACTGAAGCACCGCTATAAGAAATAAAGAAATCCATTTGAACTCAGCCATCGTGATTCTCTGTCTCTCTCCTTCTTCTGTCTCTTGTTCTCGTGCTCACAACTGTCTGAGTCTCTAAAGTAGTGCTTTAGTAGAGCGATGCTGCATCTACTTCCTGTGGTTAGTATGATGTCACTTCCTCAGAGTGACTTTTAGTCTGTTTTAGATTTCCGTCTCTGACTTTCGTTATCGATGTCCAAACAGCCAAAAATTCTGTTAAATTTTCACTTTGACATTTTTGAAATGTAGTTTTGTCTCATCCACAGTGACTGACAGCGACCCCAAATTCTTGATCAGCAATATGAGATGCAGCCATCAGTAAAGATGTCAGAGGTCAGAGGTCGCAGCAGCCTGACAAAGATCCTGTGAAACTGGAATGAGTGTGTAAAGAAGACAAAGTCACTGATTACAAGGCAAAGGAACATGTTTCTGCATCCACTGAGCCAATCTAACGCTGTAACAAGCAAACTATATTAAGACTCATACTGAGTCTCACGTTCACACTGTGTCCAGTCCCGCGGTGTATTTGTGGCAATGACGTGTTTCACCTCCTGAAGAGAAGAAGAAGAAGAGGAAGTCGAAGGTGTGAAGATTGTTAGTTAAGATAAATGTTTGCAATAATGCAACTTGTTTTCTTCAGATAGTGTTTATTAGCAAACAGACAGGATTCATGATGTTTGACAGCACACATGAACAGACAGGTGAAGAGTCAAACTCCTCTCCCACCAGAATTTGACTCCTGATGTCCAGGTGCAACATGGCGATAATGTAGCAAAGAAAGAACACAGATAAGATGATATTTTACTGGTCTGAGACCTGCTGGTTCCTCATTGTATCTTTGAACTGAAGGGGAAGTGCTTTGATGAGAATGTGGTTAACAGCAGCAGCAGAGCTCTGGAGGTGTTACCCTCTAATGATGACCAGATAATGTCAGAAACACATGAGGCTCACAGGAACAGACAGTCCACACTTTATTAGGACACGAGACAAAGAGGCGCTTATCGAATTCTGTTGGAAACTACTTTAACCCCTGGAAGGTTTGGGGTCACTGAGACTCGTTGCAGCAAACGGTTAAAACATTGATGAGCGTCCAGACTGAACCGTCTTTAACTGCCGGGACGTAGAGCGTCAGGCCTCCACAATATGTAGCAGCAGGTCTGTTCCTGTTGTTTTCACAGGAAATGGTTTGGCATAAATAGATGTGTGAAATGTATTTACATTCACATTAGGTCAGAGTAGGTGGTCGTGTGCATCCAAAGCCTCTGAAAGTAGCCTGAGTTATTAGATTTCTGTGCATGCTCAGCTCACTTTGGCTGCATTTCTATCTGTATTTAGACACATTTGAGTTCCCAGTGAGAACAGAGCTGTTCAACCCAACAGAGGGAAGGTTTACTACTAGAAGTGGACAAGAGGAGGGAGGTTGTGCTACTAGTAGAGGCGGGACATTCATAGGAAACAATATTCACTTTCCATTATGACACTGTTAGTACATGAAGGAATCCCAAAACACAGTGTAGAATTAAGTGGTAAACATTTCTTTATTTGCAGATTATATTGTTATCAGATATAATAAAGAGAAGACTGTTACTGACTCCATTAAGGCTGAAAACCCATTCAAGCCAAACACATACTGTCACGTTCAGATCAAAAGGGGACCCAAATGCCGAGCAAAGGAAGGACACAGACTAAATGCACTCTGGTAGGGGAGACAGCGAGACACAGGTGGAACCAATAAGGACAAGCAAACGAATCACCAGGAGGAAGTAAAACTACACAAGACACATGAGGGAGATCGCTTACCAAAATAAAACAGGAAATAACACAACACAAACCCAAAACCATGACACATACACATCCCAACAAATACGTCAACAACAATGCTAAATGAAAGTGAATTAAAATGAGTTCTTCTGTACACAGAGACATGAAACTGAGCTCCAGCTGCTCTCACTTCAAAACCAACCAGTAAACCTTAAACTCAGGTCTGAACTCTTCAGCTGGAAGACAATTTAAGGAAGTTAACAAGAGTGAAATGCTCGTTCCTGTTAAATGAAGTTGAAGTCCAGCTGCTGTGTTCTGACCTGGCTGCAGAAAATAAAGATTTTCACAACTGATGCAGGAAAAGACATTTTATGAAACTCACAGTGGGCTTCCTGATATGAGATGAAGTCAACACTTGAATATTGTTGTCCAAAGTCAGACTGAAATAGAAATGGCTGAGCACACAAACATTTCTCACACTGATAAATAAAAACAAAAACAATTAGTAATAACAAACCCAAAATTATCTCATAAGATTTCTGTTATCTAAAGGCTTCAACTACTCGTGGAAACGTGCTGTTATTTAACTGCAGTGGAGTCTTTTCTCTGGTGAGTTGATGTTGATATGGAAGTTGTTGATCAGCGGAGTCTGACTGAGGCAGAAGGGTCTCCAAAGTTTTCATAGTTCACCACACCATCATCTTCATCATCATTCACCTGTGGAACACAACACAAACAAACCTTCACTCTGACACACTGTAACTGACAACTTTCACAGCACTGACCCACATTTAACACAAGGAAGTAGGAAATCATCTGACAGCACCTGAACGCACCATCAGTCACTGTGTTTCTGCCACTGACAGAGGAAGTGTTTATGTGGCAACGAAGGACATGCAGGGGGGAAAGTATATAGTATGAAAATGTACTTTCTATATACACTATATAAAGTATATATAAACTGACACATTTTCCTCCCAGCTGACTGCTGGAGTTTTGAAACTGAACACAGTTCACAGATGAATCAGCAGAACCTGAACGCACCATCAGTGACTGTCTGATCTGATCTTTACCTGACTGGCTGCTGGACCAGAACGCTTCACTGTTCGGCTTCTTACTGAGTTTAAAACCTGCACAAACACAAACAGGGAGACATTCACAGTCCTGCATTACAGTAACATGAACAGTTAGCACCAGCAGCTTATCATCATTTACACTGACTCACAGTCCCTGATCATTCATATACATTATCAGTTTTACACATCGTTCATTCAGTTTTTATTTTCAGCTCACAGTGTTGTCGTCAGGTGGTCTCTGGTTCCCTGGAAAATAAAGCACAGAGAAACATTTCAGCTCTAAACTTACAGTTTGTGTTAATCAGTCCAAACAAATGTTTCTCACCTCGAGCTCTGATGAGAAGAACAGTAATCGCAGTGATTAGGAGGAGTTCAGCCACACGCATAACCAACATTATGTAGCTCAGAGCAGAACAATCTGTACAAGCTGTGGAACAGAGAAATAATGTCAGAGAAGAAAGTTTACAGAAAAGCCATCAGAAGCACAAGACACGTGTTTAGCCGTGCTAGTGGATCCAGGGATGGCAGTGTCAACCACTTTGGTCCAGACTGAAATATCTCAACAACACATTTTCAGAGCGTTTGATTTATTGATTGCTGTCGGATGTAAAGAGAATTTCAACAAATATAACAAAAATGCTTCTGAAATACATTACCTGCCCTAGCTTTAATACATCCATGACAGCCTCACAGAGCTGCTAGCATGGCTGCAGACTCTTAGTCTGGTTCATGTGCATTTAAAATATTTTGGCTACTTAAAATTTCAAGACAACATTTTTGTGCTGTGAAAATCAAATTCAAGTAAACTTGTTTACATAGAAGATGAAGAACTCCCATATGTGTTTCACATGTTAGAAACCTCATTTTGGCTGCAGCTTTCTGTTCAGTTCAAAATCCTGTCGCTAACAGAGGAGAGAATTACATGTGATTTTCAAATGTGTTCAAAGATTCATTTGATCGTTTTCACTTTTGGTACAAAAACTGCATCCAGTAAAAACACAGTCTGCACCTAGTTTGACAAAACTTCATACTTTAGACTTCAGAGAGAGAGGGAGAATTTAAATAAACTTTAAATTTAAATAAACTATTTACATTTAATTACATTACAGTGTCTAAAGGCTCCACTACATCAGTTGAGCCTGTTTCTGAAAACCAGATTTCATCATTTTAAAAGAGAAAAAAGCTCCTTAAACCAGATCTTATTAAAAGTGTCCATTTCTTTCATTTCAGAGCAAGACTTGTACTCCAGCGTTATACATGCTTTCACTGAGTTATTGAAAATAAATCAATAATCTTTTTTTCGATCGCTTCCTGTATTCTGTTTTATACTTCGATGAATGGCCAGAATGAATGGTAGTGAAACTACAAACAAAAAATTTAATAAAAAAGTTTAGTATGAGGAGAGAAAGAGACTCACAGGAAGACAGAGAGATTCTAGAGAAAGATACATAAACATGTTGACTCTGCCTTGTAGTTCTGTTGAAGCATCATTGATTGCAGACGCTGTCGTGGTGATACCTGCTTTTCTGCTGTTTTCAGTTGTTGTTGTTGATTCAGTTGTTGCTGTTGTTGTTGATTCAGTTGTTGCTGTTGTTGTGTCCTCACCTGAACAGATGAACACAACTCAACAAACTTGTGTTGTGATGTAATATTAAAACTTCAAATCCACGAAATAAACAAATATTTTAGGTCGTTATTCTCGTCAGTTTGAAGTGACTTTAAACAGCTCATCATATTCTCACCTGGTTTCTCACCTGAGGGCCGAAGTCTGAAGGGAAACAGCTGCTCTTTGTTGCCATCAGTCACTTCACATGTAAGGAAGTTAGACCTCGATGTGTGACTGTAATGAGAAGTCAGGAAGCTCACAGAGGCTCTGCAGAGAGACTGTGATGTCAGCAAGTCTTTGTTATCTTTAGCCACATCTTCACCCTCATACAGCCACTTCGCTGTGCGTCCACATCGTTCATATGTCGACACAGAGCAGGTGAACGTCACCTTATCAGTGTCCTTATGTTCAGTCACTGGAGAAGATGGAGATATTGTGAGAGAAATACAAAAAGAGTGAAATTAACTTCATCACTGTGATCATAATTATTGTAATGTTTCAGTATATTGTTCTAACAAGACAGTTTGAGCTGAAAACATTATGATGTAAATACTCACTGGTAACAACAGACAGAAGAACCACAGAGTCTGGACCTAGTTGTCCTGATCTGAACTGTCTGCAGTCATAAAGACCAACATCCTCGACTGTGACCTTCTTTATAACCAGAGAACAGCTCGCTGTAACACTCAGTCTGTCTGATTTAGCTTTGGCTCTTTCACCAATCTGCCCAAGTACAATCAGCGCTACTGCTGTGTTTTCTGAACCAAAGAAGAGCCATGTAGTACTGTTACATTTTTGCTGACCGTCTGTCACATTTTCACAAGGCAAAGTGACTTCATCTCCAACTCTGACAGTGAAGGAGAGGGGAAGTTTTTCAGCTGCTGCTGTTGAGAAAATTATGAAAAATAAAGTGAAATGAGAAAATGTCTGTTATGTTCATAGTTAGTGTGACGATTATTTCTTTATCTTTGGTTTCCAAGAGTTCACTAAACTCACCACGTTAGAAACAACAGATTTGGTTTTCTTAGTTAAATAAAATGTAGCTAATAAAGTACCTTTAATAATATTTTTTAAGTTGTTTTTTGCAGTGTGCCTTCCATTTATATATGTGATATATGTATTCTTACCTGTAAACTGAAGCACCGCTATAAGAAATAAAGAAATCCATTTGAACTCAGCCATCGTGATTCTCTGTCTCTCTCCTTCTTCTGTCTCTTGTTCTCGTGCTCACAACTGTCTGAGTCTCTAAAGTAGTGCTTTAGTAGAGCGATGCTGCATCTACTTCCTGTGCTTAGTATGATGTCACTTCCTCAGAGTGACTTTTAGTCTGTTTTAGATTTCCGTCTCTCTGACTTTCGTTGTCGATGTCCAAACAGCCAAAAACTCTGTTAAATTTTCACTTTGAACTTTTTGAAATGTAGTTTTGTCTCATCCACAGTGACCGACAGCGCCCCCAAATTGTTGATCAGCAATATGAGATGCAGCCATCAGTAAAGATGTCAGAGGTCAGAGGTCGCAGCAGCCTGACAAAGATCCTGTGAAACTGGAATGAGTGTGTAAAGAAGACAAAGTCACTGATTACAAGGCAAAGGAACATGTTTCTGCATCCACTGAGCCAATCTAACGCTGTAACAAGCAAACTATATTAAGACTCATACTGAGTCTCACGTTCACACTGTGTCCGGTCCCGCGGTGTATTTGTGGCAATGACGTGTTTCACCTCCTGAAGAGAAGAAGAAGAGGAAGTCGAAGGTGTGAAGATTGTTAGTTAAGATAAATGTTTGCAATAATGCAACTTGTTTTCTTCAGATAGTGTTTATTAGCAAACAGACAGGATTCATGATGTTTGACAGCACACATGAACAGACAGGTGAAGAGTCAAACTTCAGTTATTTTTTCTCAGAGATCTGAAGGGGAAGTGTTTATCGAATTCTGTTGGAAACTACTTTAACCCCTGGAAGGTTTGGGGTCACTGAGACTCGTTGCAGCAAACGGTTAAAACATTGATGAGCGTCCAGACTGAACTGTCTTTAACTGCCGGGACGTAGAGCGTCAGGCCTCCACAATATGTAGCAGCAGGTTTGTTCCTGTTGTTTTCACAGGAAATGGTTTGGCATAAATAGATGTGTGAAATGTATTTACATTCACATTAGGTCAGAGTAGGTGGTCGTGTGCATCCAAAGCCTCTGAAAGTAGCCTGAGTTATTAGATTTCTGTGCATGCTCAGGTCACTTTGGCTGCATTTCTATCTGTATTTAGACACATTTGAGTTCCCAGTGAGAACAGAGCTGTTCAACCCAACAGAGGGAAGGTTTACTACTAGAAGTGGACAAGAGGAGGGAGGTTGTGCTACTAGTAGAGGCGGGACATTCATAGGAAACAATATTCACTTTCCATTATGACACTGTTAGTACATGAATGAATCCCAAAACACAGTGTGGAATTAAGTGGTAAGCATTTCTTTATTTGCAGATTATATTGTTATCAGATATAATAAAGAGAAGACTGTTATTGACTCTATTAAGGCTGAAAACCCATTCAAGCCAAACACATACTGTCACGTTCAGATCAAAAGGGGACCCAAATGCCGAGCAAAGGAAGGACACAGACTAAATGCACTCAGGTAGGGGAGACAGCCAGACACAGGTGGAACCAATAAGAACAAGCAAACGAATCACCAGGAGGAAGTACAACTATACAAGACACATGAGGTAGAACGCTTACCAAAATAAAACAGGAAATAACACAACACAAACCCAAAACCATGACACATACACATCCCAACAAATACGTCAACAACAATGCTAAATGAAAGTGATTTAAAATGAGTTCTTCTGTACACAGAGACATGAAACTGAGCTCCAGCTGCTCTAGCTTCAACACCAACCAGTAAACCATCGTAGAAAAGGTTTCAGTCATAGTCATCTGGAAGCAAGAGGTTTCGGCTCCCATCTGGAAGTCATTCTTAATTGTGAACTCAGAAATTTAAGCTACTCTGTGTAACTTAAGCCCTGCCCTCAGGGAGGAGTCTTCCTGCGTGTCTGCTTTTTACCCTGCCTAGTTTCACCTGAAACTGACCTAATTGTTCCCATGATAGCCCAGTAATCAGTAATCAGGCCTATTGTTATCTGGCTGCACCTCCCTCATCACTGTTAAGTACCTGATTAGCATATGATTGGTGTGACCAAGGTGCTAATACACTGTGGTAAACCATTGGGCAGATTGAATCTCAGACCACCATATCTTGTTTCTGAAAACAGTGTCCAGATGACTACGACTGAAACCTTTTCTACGATAGAACACTCCTGGACGAATGAGGGACTACACCGTCTTATTTTGAAGAATTTTGGGCAGAAAACCTTGGATCTGGTTCGGGAACTCGAAAACACAGCCAGGAAATTAGCAGACCACAGGGACCATCTCCGTTTTAATCTAAGATGCAGGCAGAGCAAGATTATTCCCAAGAGCCTACAGATTACACCACCAGTAAAAGGACACAGAGCAGAGAAGATTTGGAGAAGAAACCTGACCCAGATGCTTAGTGAAAGGATCAGGGATAACAACTCAAGAATAGACAATTTGAAGTACAGAACAGAATTTTTGCAGAAGAAGTTAACAAGCATTGTCCCAGAAGAAATCCTCAAGAGAGTGATGGATTTTACACAGGTAGCACAGGGAGCACAACATAGGAAGAGCAAGGAGCGGCAAATTAAGAAATTTAACATCCTTTTGAATAAGAAGAATCTAGGAAATGACCAGCACAACAGGAGAGCAGGGACTGAACAAAGGGAGACGTGTGTTAACAGAAACAATTGGATCAAAAACTTATCAGACCGCATCCTGACACAGGCGGAAAAAGATGTGCTCTCCAAAGGGCTCAACTTTTCAGTTACGTCCAACCACATCCCTACAGTGGACTACATCACAGCCACAGAAACAGCCATTAGGAAGAACAAGATGACAGAAGCAGAGGCTGCAGACCTGAAGCTACGTGTCACAGCAACGCTAAAGAGTGCCAAGCCGCCTCCTTCTAACATTACATCCGAAGAGAGGAGGGCACTCTCAGCACTGCAGAAGGATCACAGCATAAACATTCTACCAGCAGACAAGGGTCGCTGCACTGTGATTCTGAACACAGCCGATTATGAAACCAAGGTCAACAACCTTCTTGAAGACACAACCACATATCAAAAACTTAAAAGAGATCCAACTAATGGCTACAAGAAGAAGGTTATAGACTGTCTACAGAAGCTTGAGAAGGAGGAGGTGATAGACAGGCCTCTGTACTACAGACTATACCCTGGGGAAGCCATTCCTTGCATCTATGGCCTTCCCAAAATTCACAAAGAGAATGTTCCACTCAGACCCATCGTGTGTAGCACAGATATCATCACATACAACGTAGCCAAACATCTGACTACAATCTTGGCTCCGTCGGTGGGGAACATAGTACATGATGTGGAAAACACACAGAAATTTGTGGACAAATTGAAACATCTCCAGTTGGACCCAGATGACGTAATGGTATCGTACGATGTTGTGTCCTTGTTCACCTGCATCCCGACCTCAGAAGCAGTGACAGCGGTGAGGAGAAGACTGCAGGAGGACTCCACCTTGCAAGAAAGGACCAAGCTTACACCTGAACACATCTGCAAACTATTAGACATCTGTCTTAACACAACCTACTTCCAATTGCGGGGACACTTCTACAGACAGATTCACGGCTGTGCTATGGGCTCTCCGGTCTCTCCCATCGTGGCCAACCTGTACATGGAACAGTTTGAGAAGAAGGCATTGTCCTCGTTCCCGGGCACACCACCAAGTCATTGGTACCGCTACGTGCATGACACCTTTGTGAAGATCAAGAAACAAGACTTGGAAGCGTTCTCAGAGCATATCAATAATGTGGACCCCAACATCAAGTTCACACGAGAGGATGCCAAAGAGAACCGCCTGGCCTTTCTTGATTGTTCTACACTCAGAGGAGAGGACGGAAAGCTCCAGATAGAAGTGTACAGGAAACCAACACATTCGGATCAATACTTGCTCTTTGACTCACACCATCCATTACAGCACAAGCTGGGTGTAATCCGGACATTACAACATAGAGCCCAAGAAGTGCCCACCGGCTCAGAGGGTAAGAAGAAAGAGGAAAGGCATATCCAGAATGCTCTCTCAGCCTGTGGTTATCCTACTTGGGCTCTCAACAAAGTTAAAAGAGCCAAAAAACAGGACAAAAGGGAAACAGAACCAAGAAGGAACGGCATCTCCATCCCTTATGTATCTGGACTGTCTGAAAAACTACAAAGGATCTTTAGACAACAATGTTCCTGTTTTCTTCAAACCAGGCAACACTTTAAGACAGAAACTCGTTCACCCTAAGGTCAAGATGCCCACACAGAAACAGAGCAATGTAGTTTACTCAATTCAATGCAGTGAGGAAAACTGCAAAGAACGGTACATAGGTGAGACTAAACAGCCACTTCACAAAAGACTTTATCAGCACAGACGACACGCTAACTCAGGATTGCAGAGCGCCGTGCATTTGCATCTAAAAGCTACAAACCGCACATTTGAAGACAGCGAGGTGAAGATTCTAAGTAGAGAGAAGAGTTGGTTTGAAAGAGGAGTCAAAGAAGCCATTTATGTGAAAAAAGAAAACCCCTCTTTGAACAGAAATGGTGGTCAGAGATTCAATCTGCCCAACGTTTACCACAGTGTATTAACACCTTGGTCACGCCAATCATATGCTAATCAGGTACTTAACAGTGATGAGGGAGGTGCAGCCAGAAAACAATAGGCCTGATTACTGATTACTGGGCCATCATGGGAACAATTAGGTCAGTTTCAGGTGAAACTAGGCAGAGTAATTAGCAGATTCTCAGGGCTTAAGTAACACAGAGTAGCTTAAATTTCTGAGTTCCCGGTCCATTTTTCACAATTGAGAATGACTTCCAGATGGGAGCTGAAACATCTTGTTTCTGAAAACAGTGTCCAGATGACTATGACTGAAACCTTTTCTACGATAGAACACTCCTGGACGAATGAGGGACTACACAGTCCAACCAGTAAACCTTAAACTCAGGTCTGAACTCTTCAGCTGGAAGACAATTTAAGGAAGTTAACAGGAGTGAAATGCTCGTTCCTGTTAAATGAAGTTGAAGTCCAGCTGCTGTGTTCTGACCTGGCTGCAGAAAATAAAGATTTTCACAACTGATGCAGGAAAAGACATTTCATGAAACTCACAGTGGGCTTCCTGATATGAGATGAAGTCAACAATTTAATATTGTTGTACAAAGTCAGACTGAAATAGAAATGGCTGAACACACAAACATTTCTCAAACTGATAAATAAAAAATAAACAATCAGTAATAACAAACCCAAAATGATCTCGTAAGATTTCTGTTATCTAAAGGCTTCAACTACTCGTGTAAACGTGCTGTTATTTAACTGCAGTGGAGTCTTTTCTCTGGTGAGTTGATGTTGATATGGAAGTTGTTGATCAGCGGAGTCTGACTGAGGCAGAAGGGTCTCCAAAGTTTTCATAGATCACCATCATCTTCATCATCATCATTCAGAACACTCACTGTCATAAGGATGTGTTTTGAATTAAGCGCCCAGTAAGGATGGCTGTCTCTGTCGCCCTCCAGTGGCCACATGCGATAATGACAGAGGTGGAAAAAACATATTTATGCTTAAATGTGTCTTCTTCATCATTACTGCAAAATAAAAGTAAGAGGGGAAGAGAACGAGCAGTACAGACTGTAATTTAAGACCACAGGAAATCAATTAATTTAGCTGCAGGTCAGAGATCTGTTATTGTTGTAGTTTTTTTAACTGATCCAGGACCTGCAGACGGTCTGACAGATTTCAGTGAGACTGATTGTCGCTTACCGTCACAGGGTTGGTGAGCACCTCTCTCATTATACCTGCCGACACTCCCGTTTTCCCCGGGTTTCTCCCGCATTTCAAAGCCATCTCTCGGCACCCTCCTTTTGTTGTTTCTCCCGGGAAACTCTCGTCATTTGCATGGCCCTCAAACTTTATTGTGAATAATCGTCATACAAGTTTTGGATGTTTGTCTGATGTCACACAAGTTGCCAGATCGTCTATGAAATACAATCCACGCACTACATACAATTTCAGATCACGGACTCCGGAAGGTGATCGGATCAGCAGCCAGCTCTCTGGGTGTGATTCAGGCACAGGCATTGAGCGTGCGCAGTGGGGCTTTTAAAACATCGCCAGTACCTGCCCTACAGGCAGACATGGGAGAAATGCCGTTGGATATAAGAAGGATGCAACTGATGGCAAACTACTGGGCTAAGTTGCAGGGACACAATGATTGGACGGAGCTAAGAAACCTGAGACAGGAGTGACAGGATTTGGGGCGGCAATACCAGCAAAAGGAACTGGAATCAACAGGAGAACATCTAATATGTTAGGGGTTCACACAGTGGAGGTGTCGGCAGTGTTGGTTGCACTGCGGTGGTTGGAAAAAACCAGACAAGATGAGGTGTTGATACGCTCAGATTCATCCTCAGCCCTAGCAAGTTCAAGGTCTTTCCGTTCAAACAGCCATCAAGATATACTATATGAAGTCCTTCAGTCGGTCACAAGAATAGCACATCAGGGAGGTCAGGTAAAACTTCTGCGGGTTCCAGCGCTTGTAGGGGTGAGGGGAAATGAGAGGGTGGATGAGTTAGCAAAGAGGGCTTTAAAGAAAAATTAGTATCAGTAAAGCAGAGATTAAATGTTTAATCTGGGAAAAAACAAATCAATTATGGCAAGAAATGCGGGACAGAGAGGGGATAGGGGGACAAGTGTCAAAGTTACTAGGGTAGGTAGTGGACACAGGAGAGAGGAAACAGTGTAGACAAGATTAAGGTCAGGGCACTGTGCACTAAACAAAACGCTGAAGATGGCAGGAAACAGCAGACAGGCGTGTGTGAGGGATGTCAGGAGGAGGAGACAGTGGAGCATGTAGTTCTGAGCTGTAGGGGGTTTGGGACACAGAGAGAGATGATGAGGAGTAATCTGAGGGAATTAGGGGTGCAGGAATTCACGTTAAAAGAATAACTGAGCACAGTGAGAGCGCACAGGTCAGGGTACTGTTAGCTTTTCTAAGGGACACGGGGGTTTTAATAGGATAGGATGGAAAAACAGGAACAGGGTGCTAGGGCGGCTGACATGGATAGCATGGAGGATAAACGCAGTTCAGGGTGTGTGTGTGTGTGTGTGTGTGGTATGTTCTTTATTTTATTTTGAAGGGATTTAGATTTTAAGTTTATTGTCTGTTCCACACTCCGGAGCAGAAGGTGGCAATAATGCACCAATAAGCTGGATGCCAACCTCCGTAGAAGAAGAAGAAGAAGAAGATGATGATGATGATGAAGAAGATGATGATGAAGATGATGATGATGATGATGATGATGATGATGATGATGATGAAGATGAAGATGAAGAAGAATAAGAACAAGAACAAGAACAAACTGGCAACCCACAACCCGATCCAAAGCGCGTGTGTAAACGGAGTCAGAGGAGGAATCGGAGTGCGAAGGATTAGAAAATAAAAAGAAAAGGAAGAAGAGCAGTTCAAGTGAATCCAGTCAGAAAGAGGAGAAGTGTCTTGTCGGGATGGTCGCTGTGATGCAAACAGACGGCATTTTCAAGGATCCACATGAGGTCGGAAAGTTTGTAGGAGGAAGGCTCGGAGATGTCAGATCGGTCAGGATAACAGGAAGTGGGATGGTTATCACTGACTGTGTGTCAAAGCGCCAGAGAGACAGAGCCCTGGAGATCCGTGCATTTAGAGATCACAGCGGTGTGAACTGCTTCCTGCTCGGAGCAGAAGTGAAGAAGAAGAGAGGAGTAAGCGGCGTGCCACTGCCGGTGGAGGCCGAGTCATTTCGGGAGGTTGAAGATGTGTGTGAGGCAAGAAGGCTGACGAGATTCAGAAAAGGGGAGGAGGAGGACAGTAACTCGGTGCGTTTGACGTTTGAGGGGGAGTTGCCGGAAAGAGTGTTTTCAAATAGAGCAGGTCGAACAAAGAAAGCCATAATTACAGAGTTAAAGGGTTCAAAGAAAGAGCATCCAAATTATTACATAGCCAAAGTGCATTCTTAGATTTACAAAAATTCAAAGACTTTTAAAAATGACATATCCTGAATAAAAACATTAAATAAACGGTTAGTGTTGCCAAATTTACATTTGTGAATGAAAAAAATTGCCATAACAATCATACTATTAATTGTTAAATCTTTTGATTTGTCCTCCAGTACAACGCCAAATTTAACATCATTGTAATCGAAAGATCGGACACCCAAGTTGTTTTGATAAGCCCAAATACAGAAACTATCCCAAAATATCTTTGAATAAACACACGAGAAAAAGAGATGCTCATCTGTTTCAATGTTAGCTAAACAAATGTACAAACATTGTCCTCAATATTAAATTTTGAATGTAAAAATTCTTTGCATGGGTAAACATTATTTAACAATTTGAAACGTACCTCTTTAGCTTTGGGTGGGACAGGAAGTTTTAAATAGTTACATCTGAACTTTTTTATATTCTGACTGATGAAACCCTCCATAATATTTCGTCTTCTTAAAGGCAAAGGAAAACATTCATTGGACAATACGGATCTTAAGAACTTGTTGTTACATTTTTTGTCTAAAAAGGAAATGTTTTGAATAGTTAAGGGAAGCAGTTGGGGAACAGAGTGTGTGTACATCAAGAAACCTTTAACAGAACCAATAATAGCTTGTGGAATCACATTGATGACTTGTGTAAATTGTTGATTAGAACAAATAATTTTATATTTGTGAATGAAATTTGAATAGTTAAGTACATTACCCCTGTCATCCAGTAAATGTAAAACCAGCATTACACCCTGTTCAGCCCAGTGTTTGTAAAGGATTTTTTTCTAATCAGTATATACCTGTTATTCCATAAAGGTGTATCATGGGGCGAAAAATTATGATTATAAATTAATTTCCAGTACTGGAGAACTTGTCCATGAAACTTAGACACATTAATGGGTAATTTGGATAAATGAAAATCACGTTTTAAAGTGCCATTCATTGGGTCGAAATCGATGGCATTCAGGCTGCTGTCACAGCAAGTCATGTTCTCACCAGCCGGTAGTCACTCACACCTGTCATTAACCACATACACATCGCACTCCCTCATCTGAGCACTAATCTAAGACACCTGTCACCTATCACACACCTGCACCTAATCAGCACTCCACTCCCCTATAAAACACCATCCCTCACCTCAGTCAGTGTCGTTGGAAATAGGACAGATCTTTGCATCAGCCTGATTCAACGGCACAAGACTCCAACATCGCTTCATCGAAACGTCCTCCTGGTCTCGTGCTTCTCTAACCTCCCGAGTGTGTTTCCTTCAGCCTCAGATCACCGGTTCAGCTATCCCAAAGGACGGTATTAGTACCAATCCTACACTGTCTGTTTTCTTCGGGAATAAATAAACCTCCTGTCTCATCCTGGTGTCTCCGGTCTCCTCTGTCCGTAACAGCCGCCTTCTTCTAAAGATATAACAAAATAATTTTTCCTAATATAATGATGCTTATTTTTCCAGAGAAAATTGAAGTTATTTTGTCTGATCACTTTTTGAGGTATGTTTAGGGAATATGCTGGATAAATAAGTCTCGAGAGACCCTCCATTTTAGAGAGTAGTAATCTTCCAAAAATAGATAGGTCTCTCTGCAACCACATGTTCAGAATTGCTTTACTCTTCTTTAAAACACCATCAAAATTATACTTCTCTCTATCTATTTCACTTTTCGTTACAATAATACCTAAATATTTGACTTGATCTTTGACAGGTATACCATATAACGGTATTTGCGGGTGATCGTGGATGGCCATCAGCTCACATTTACCCACATTTAGATAAAGACCAGATGCTTCTGAGAAACGAGCAATAACTAGCAGAACTATTGGTATTTGAGTCTTGTTTTTCAAAAACAGCGTGGCATCGTCCGCTAACTGATTTATCGCAAGTGGATATCCCAAAAATCTAATTTCTTTAATTCTTCACTTGTTTTTATCATTATGCTCAGAATTTCTGCAACCATAATAAATAAAAGTGGAGAGGGAGGGCACCCTTGCCGTATCCCTCTCTTTACATCAAAATGTCTACATGTGCCAAAGGGCAACAGAACAGCACTACTGATATCACTATACAGCATTTGAATAATATCACAAAACCAAAGTACCGTAGAGTATCAAACATAAAGGAGTGTTCTACACGGTCAAAAGCCTTACAGAAATCCAAAAACAAAATAAAACCATTATCTTCGATATTGTCTCTATAGTCCAATAAATCAAGAACAAGCCTAATATTGTCATGGATTGACCGACCTCTGAGAAAACCAGACTGAGATTCACTGATAATTTGCGAGATACCTACCTTAAGCCTATTTGCAATGGCATGAGTCAACAATTTATAATCTACATTAAGTAGTGTTATCGGTCTCAGATTGTCCAGATATTTCTTATCCTTTCCAGTTTTTGGAATAAGTGATATGAGCCCTTGTTTCATAGTAGTCATCAGAGTTTTGTTTTTGATACTTTCCGTTATGGCAAGGAAGAACAAATCCTTAAGATCCTCCCAAAAGTGCTTATAAAAGTCCAAAGAGAGTCCATCCTGCCCGGGAGACTTCCCAAGAGGCAGCTGTTTAACAGCATTGTCCAGTTCAAACATTTCAATTTCTGAGTCACACAAGTCCTTAAAGTCTGAGCTGATGGAGGGAATGTGATGTTTAATACTTTCCAGAAGCGATAAATCTCTGCCTCGGTCAGAAGGAGTGTATAAGTCGTTGTAGAATCTGTAGACTTCCTCGGTGATTAATTTTGGATCTGTGCATTCAGAGCCATTTATCATCAGTGTGTTAATATTTCTCTCCTGTCTCCTCTTCTCAAGACCACAGAAATAAGCTGTATTACTTCACCTTCTTGATCCATTTCGCCTCGACCTTATGAAAGCTCCCTTGCTCTTCTGGTACTCAGTTCGTCCAATTGGGTTTTTAGATTGATGAAAGTAGCTTTATCTGAATCCAACATGGGGGTCCTTTTGCAATAATCATCCAAATTCTGTATTAGTTTAAGTTCTTGTTCTCTCAGGGTTCTAGCCCTTTCCAAATTGTATTGAGATCTGCCTAATCTGCTGCAATAGTTACCAATTGACGTATCATATTTGATATTTAACATTAGCTCCTTTATTATGTTGCAGTATTCCTGACATTTTAGAAAGTCAGCATTCAATTTCCAACAAACATTTCTCCTATTACCTCTTAGCTCTGGCTCCAATTTAAGAGACAGCAAACAGTGGTCAGTTAAGGGCGCACTGGATATGTCTACCTCCGATAAAAAATTGTTGAATGCTGGGGCTGCCAGCCACAAATCAATTCTAGACCTAATACACCCATTAGGTTTAATCCAAGAGTATTGTCTAAGATTAGGATAAGTATCCCTCCATATATCTATCAAGGAAAAGGTGTTACAAAAATCAAGAAAGGTACCATTGTAATGAGTGTCTGTGAATTTAGTGGGATATCTATCAAGATATTCATCCGGTGCTAGATTGAAATCTCCTCCAAACAATATCAAATCTGTGTGGTATGAACTTTTATATTGAGAAACAACCTCTGTGATTTCTTGTAACAGGGCCTTATTTTGATTGGTGTTATTGTAACCATAGACATTTGTTAAGATCAGGTAAATATTGTCCATGTTAATGACAGCTGTCAGCCAGTGACCATTGTCATCTGACTTATATGAGACTACATTACCCGGGCACTTGTTAAAGCAGATGGCTACTCCTGCAGATCTGTTGCTCCCGTGGCTGAAGAGAATTTTGTCCCCCCACTGCGTTGACCTGTAGGTGGCGTCAGAGGCACATGAGTGAGTTTCTTGAAGAAGGACACAGTGGCTTTTAGATCCTTTACAGTGCAAAAAAAAAAGCTTTTCTTTTCACATTGTCTTTTAAACCCCTTGTATTGAGTGAAATAAAACTTAAATGGGCTTTCAGAACATACATCTGCTGGATAACCTTGCAGCAAAAAAATAAATAAAATAAAATAAAGCCACAAAGTCCTTGTGTAGAGTGAAATGCTAACGCTAACAGTGATCAACGTTAAGCGAGCCACAATGAAGATATAACATCCGGCTATCCTTTCGCAATAAATGACGGACATGTTTGTAGTGCCAAATGGAAGCAAAAGAAACCGTTTATAGAATTAAAACAAATCTGAGTCAGTCTGAATCTTTGTGTGTATTTCCTTTATTTTATAGGTTATTTCATCAATGAGCCAAAATAGGAACTTGTGGACTATAGTTAAAAAAAATACTGATCTCATCAGTCCAAATACCCAGAGCAGAACCCCAGTATGTTATAAAAATCACATTTTATGTATTCTTTTAACTCCCTACATAATGGTCTAAATGTTGCTTCAAAGCCTTCTCTGCACTTATTTACAGATGGATAATTCTGGTGGAAATGACTAAATCCGAAAGTCTGAAAGTCAAATTCTAAGATATGAAGTCTAAAAACATCAGAAACAGCCTTAAAAACCAGCATGTAATAATATTTGTGTAATCGTAGATTGTCATAGCAGTAAAAATAAACTTTATGGGACCTTTAGTACAAAAAAGACACAGTCGAAGTTCAAGTTGCTATACGTTAAGAAAAGAAAGCAGAAAATGTAAATAACTGTTAAAAATGTAAAGTACATACAAAAGGAGGAGGGGAACAAAACAACAATAAAATAATGACTAAATAAAAAGAAAAGGTGAGATAATAGTTTTACAATTTGAAAGAAATAATAAAGAATAAATGAAAATAGCAATAAACTTATTAACCTTGAACTATAATCTAAGATGAGCACATCCATCA